>NC_140802.1:29702261-29824761 GCF_037176805.1 Vigna unguiculata
ATAATATCCTAATTTTGCAACCACAATTTTGTATAGAACCAAAACATAATAACATTTAGTATTTATTAATTATAACGTTAGTATTTATTACTTTTCGTATTTATTAATTATAATGTTAGTATTTATTATTTCTTGTATATAGAAATTTATATTAATGTTATTCATGATGGATAAGAAATTGCTTCTTTTGATTTATTTTCCCTCTTTTATTTTATTTTAATTCTTTTCATATTTTTATATTTTATATATTAATGCTATTCGTTAAGACTGATAAAAGATTATTTCTTTTGATTTATTTTCCCTCTTTTATTTTATTTTAACTCTTTTCATACTTATTATTAAAAAAAACAAATATAAATAATTTCAAAATTATATATTAATATTTCGTGTTTGAAACAAAATATTATATTTTAAAAGTACACAATATAAAATAAAGTACTAAAAAATTAAATTAAATATTAAATTATGTAATTAAATATTAATGAGAGAACTTAAATACCTTCTTTTTTCACCAAAATCAGTATTAAAATAAAATCATTAATTGTTCTACAAACTTGAAAGAAACTACAACTATAAAAGAAAAACCTAAAATTTATCATATCATAAAAAAAATCAGCAAAAAGTAAAGATATGAGGTTGTCATCCCTCTGAATTCTACACACTACATAGTCCTTATCATTAGACTTACTAAAACCACTACATTATCATCAACTAATATGGGAACATAGTACAGAGGATTCAATCTCTCGAATTCTGATGATAATAGAAACTTTTACAATCAAAGAAACTTTCCTTACCAATTTTTGGTTTATAAAATTGTATCATAATCAAATTGCTTACTACTACAATGATATAACTTAACAAAATGATATAACTTAACATGCACTATTAAACGTTTTTTATTTGTAGTTCATTGAATTTTTTCTTTTCAATGGAAGAAACCTATTTCACCTAGGTCTATCCATGATCATTAGACATAAAATGATACGATCTATGCTCAATGATTAGTTAAAAATTTTGCGCGATCTTTGTTACAAAATTCTGCTATGATTTTTATTTGCTTGGCTCTTGTACACTTTTTTTTCTGTTGTAACGTCATAATTCCTTATACATCCAATCACCGAATCTTAAGAATAATAATGATGATATAGTAAAATTTGATAGAAGTAACATGCCAATATGTTGTGATGATGAAATGATAATAAAACAGAAATGTCTTGCTAATAAAACAATGCCTCTGCTGGAAGATCACAATGCAGTTAATGAACTTACTTCGATCTTGAATTGTAATTTGTGCTACCTTAAATTGTATTATGTATAGACTCCAACACTGCCTAAGACAACAGTTCCACCTTGGGTTCCAATCAACAAATCTGAGTATGTCAGAATAATGGGATAAAGCTTCAGAAAGAGGATCACCAAGTTGTAGAAGTTGTTTAGTGTGCTTCCACTTAAAACGTCCTTTTTTACTGTTTATTAATCACGTGTGCATGGTTCGTTGCTTGGGTAACCCTGCACGTCACATACACACGGACCTTTCCTCTTAGCCTTTATATACCCACCTTTCTCTCTCTTTTTGTACACAAAACTATCATCCAATATACAGTTTCTCTTTTCTTTTCTTTTCTCTGTGCTTTTTGCTTTTCATGTTGAGTTTGAGCGAATATGCAACTTTCGCACTGCATGCCTAACGCTCTGCTGCATCTTCAAGTGTTTTTGATATGCCCATACGATTCTAAGATGGTATCAGAGCACTTCATTTGAAGTGCTCTACTGCGCATCTCTGATCGTTCTTTCTTTCTTTGTTCTTTAATCTGTTATTGCATTTCTGGTACTTCTTTCTTTCTTTCACCATGAGCAAAGATTCATCTGATATCATTTCTGTCAATAGTTACCTATACTTGCATCCAAATGAAAGTCCGGCTGTTGCGTTGGTCTTGCCGGTCCTAGACATCAACAACTATCATTCATGGAAGAGGTCCATGACTACGGCTCTCATTGCAAAGAACAAGTTCGAGTTCGTTGATGGATCAACTCCTGAACCAGCAAAGGATGAAGACATCTATCAAGCATGGAGAAGGTGCAATAACATGGTGGTTTCTTGGCTCGTTCATTCGGTGTCACCGTCCATTTGTCAAAGCATTCTGTGGATGAGCAAAGCTGAGGATATTTGGAAAGATCTTCAAGCAAGATATTTTCAAGGGAATCTTATACGCATTTTTGATCTTCAAATGGAGGCCTCTTCCATCAAGCAAGGGGATCTTACGGTAACCGATTATTTCACTAAACTCCGCATAATCTGGGATGAGATAGAAAACTTTCGACCCAATCCTACATGTTCTTGCAAGTGTTCTTGTGGTGTAATGACTTTGATATTACAAAAAGGTGGAAGACCAAGTGATGCAATTTCTCAGAGGCTTGAATGAACAATATAATAATGTAAAATCTCATGTGCTTTTGATGGATCCCATGCCTTCGATCACTAAGATTTTTTCATATGTTGCTCAACAAGAGAGACAAATCATGGGAAATAACACTTTCAATGACATGGAGGTGAAAGTCAATGCTGCCAACAATCAAATAAGTTGCACTTTTTGTTGGAAGAGCGGCCATCTTGAAGCCAATTGCTACAAGAAAAATGGGTTTCCCCAGAACAGTGACAACAAGGGTTTCAAGAATGTAAATAAGAAAGTTTGTGTTCATTGTGGACGAAACGGGAACACTATAGATGTTTGCTATAGGAAACACGGGTTTCCAGCAGGATATAAGTTCTCCAACAGTAAAGCTAATGCTGTCAAAACCATGGATGATCAACAAGAAAGTAGTCAAGATAATGTGACTCAGGAACAAGACTTTCGTCCGATGCAACAACAATATCAGGCTCTCATGAATTTGCTTCAAAGCAATAACAAAGAAGGTTTAGCAACGGAGGCACATGCAAATAAGATCAATATCATTTGCACATATTTGACTCAACGAGGTAACAGTTTTGTTGGCACTTGCGTTCTTGGTAAAAATAATGTTTGGATCTTAAACTCAGGGGCAACAGATCATGTATCTTGCTCTTTGAAATACTTTGAAACTTATATTAAAATCAAACCCATTACTGTTAATCTCCCAAATAACACTTTTGTTAATGCCACACATAAAGGTAATGTTAGATTAAAGGATCAGCTTCTTTTAAAAGATGTCTTGTTTGTCCCTTCTTTTGGCTATAATTTGATGTCTATCTCCAAGCTTATGTGCACCCTCAGTGTTGAGATTATCTTCACTTCTAACCTTTGTGTCATTCAGGATCAGATTTCGAGAAAGAAGATTGGTATAGCTAAATCCAATCATGGCCTTTATATCTTCGATGATCAAGTTTCTCCTCTTGTCAATTCTCAAAACTGTAATAGTGTAGATGTTAATCTTTGGCATGATAGATTGGGCCATTTGTCTGATGATAGATTAGCCATTTTGAATCGAAAAAATTCATATATCAGATATAATAAGACTGGTAGATGTGACTCTTGCCATTTTGCTAAACAGAAAAAGCTTCCGTTTCCCAGTTCTATTTCTTATGCGAATAAATGCTTTGATATTTTGCATGTTGACATATGGGGACCATACACTATACCCTCCTTGCATTCTCATAGATATTTTCTCACGATTGTCGATGGTTATTCACGCTTTACATGGGTTTACTTACTATATAACAAATTTGAAGCTCAAAAATATCTCGCAAATTTTATATCTCTTGTTAAGAATCAATTTGAGATGTCAGTAAAAACTATACATAGCGATAATGGCCCAGAATTCAACATGAAGGAATTGTTTGAGGCTGAGGGCATCGTGCACCAAACCAGCTGCGTGGAAACACCAGAACAGAACGGATTAGTCGAACGCAAACATCAACATTTGATGAACGTGACTCGTGCTCTTCTTTTCAGGTCATGTGTTCCTTCTGCTTTTTGGTGTTATGCTCTAGAATATGCCACTTATCTTGTGAATATCACTCCTACACCTTTATTGAAAAATGACTCTCCTTTTGAAAGATTATATAAAAGAAAGCCTGATCTCACTATTTTACGCGTTTTTGGATGTTTATGTTACAACGGAACTTTGACTGCCAACAAGACCAAGTTAGACCCTAGGGCTGATCTTGGTATTTTTCTTGGTTTTAAAAACAACACCAAAGGATACATGGTTTTTAGTCGCAAAAATCATGGTCTGTCAGTATCTAGGAACATTGTGTTTCACGAAGATATCTTTCCATACTATAATATTTCTAATGATAAAAGAAACACCAATGAACCTTCTCTACTTATTGATTCCTTTCCCAATCTCGCGTATGAAGAAACTGAGAATACTTCCCATGAAACTGTGAGTCACAATGATAATGTTCAAAATGAAAATAATGATAGCATTACTTCTCGGGATCATGTTTCTAGAACTAGGAGGCTTCCGTCGTATCTAAATGATTATCATGTTTACTTTAACACCTCAAAAACAATCAAACATCCTATAGAGTCTTACATCTCATATTTTAAACTCTCTCCTCACTTTAAACACCTTATTTGTTCACTTGACAGTAACAAAGAACCTGCCACCTTCGAGGAAGCCACGGGCATCAAAGAATGGTGTAATGCTATGAACGAGGAGATAAAAGCCTTGGAGCGAAATAAGACTTGGACTGTTGTTGACTTGCCACCTAACAAGAGTGCTATAGGTTGTAGATGGGTGTACAAAGTGAAGTTCAAAGCCGATGGAAGTGTTGAGAGACATAAGGCACGCCTTGTTGCCAAAGGCTACACATAAATGGAGGGATTGGATTTCTTAGATACGTTCTCCCCTGTTGCTAAGCTCACCACCATTCGACTCCTTTTGTCTCTTGCAGTTGTAAAGAGATGGCACTTGAAACAATTGGACATGAACAATGCGTTCCTTCACGGAGAGCTGAACGAAGAAGTATACATGGCTCTTCCCTCTGGTGTAAGTTCCAACAAACCTAATCAAGTTTGTAAATTGCATAAGTCTTTGTATGGCCTTAGGCAGGCTAGCCGCCAATGGTACGAAAAATTGACAACTCTTTTGCTATCACATAACTTTAAACTTGCTAAAGGTGACCACACTCTCTTCATTAAAAGGTCTGACACCAGTATAACTGCCCTTTTAATATATGTGGATGACATTATATTAACCGGGAACAATATCACTGAGATCAATAACATCACCAAAACTCTGGATGATACTTTTAAAATTAAGAATTTAGGATATTTAACCTTTTTCCTTGGTCTTGAGGTTGCACGGAGCAAGAAGGGAATACACCTTTCACAGCGCAAATACACTTTGGACCTTCTGCGAGAGACGGGTATGCTCTCCTCCCTGTTTCCACCCCCATGAATTTTTCTAAACGTGCTATAGTAGATAAAGGTGTCCCTCTTTAAGATCCAACTCCTTTCAGAAGGCTTGTCGGCAAGCTCATATACCTAACCAATACTCGTCCCGACATCACTTACGCTGTTCACAATTTAAGTCAACATGTTTCTTCACCAACCATCGTGCATCAACAAGCCGTTTTTCGAATCCTGAGATATTTAAAGCAGAGTCCGGGAGATGGCATCTTCCTTGCTGCCAACAGTGAGCTCAAGCTCAATGGCTTCAGTGATTCGGACTGGGTCGGATGCCCCGAAGCACGAAAATCCTTGACTGGGTGCATTATCTATCTTGGACGTTCACCTATAGCGTGGAGATAAAAAAAAGAATACTGTCTCGAGAAGCTCTTCGGAAGCTGAATATAGAGCCCTTGCCTCAACCACATGCGAGCTTCAATGGTTGCTCTACCTGCTCGAAGACCTTCATGCTGAACATACACAACCAGCGCTTCTTTTCTGTGATAATCAATCAGCCTCACAAATTGCTTTAAATCCCGTGTTTCATGAGCGAATGAAACACATTGAGATAGATTGCCATGTTGTGAGAGAGAAGGTTCAATAGGGAATCATCAAGCTTCTGCCCATTAGCATGAAGGAACAACATGCAGACATTCTCACCAAAGCCCTTGCTCCTGTTGTCTTCCATTCCATACGTAGCAAGCTGGGAATGCTCAACATTCACTCCCAGCTTGAGGGGGGCTGTCAAAATAATGGGATAAAGCTTCAGAAAGAGGATCACCAAGTTGCAGAAGTTGTTTAGTGTGCTTCCACTTAAAACTTCCTTTTTTACTGTTTATTAATCACGTGTGCATGGTTTGTTGCTTGGGTAACCCTGCACGTCACATACACACGGACCTTTCCTCTTAGCCTTTATATACCCACCTTTCTCTCTCTTTTTGTACACAGAACTATCATTCAATATACAGTTTCTCTTTTCTTTTCTTTTCTCTGTGCTTTTTGCTTTTCATGTTGAGTTTGAGCGAATATGCAACTTTCGCACTGCATGCCTAACACTCTGCTGCATCTTCAAGTGTTTTTGATATGCCCATACGATTCTAAGAAGTCCGGTTGAAAAAAATCAGAAGCAATACACTGATCTAACATATATAAAATAAATTATCTGGATTTAAGTGCATAACCTGGATTTAAGTGTAGTAGCTTTGAACAAATATCAAGATAGTTTGGATCCAATCCTGAAAGAACAAGTTGAGTAAATGGAAGACAGTTGCAGGATCTGTAGATTTTTAGAACCTCAAATCAACATTTTGCGATTACTAGTTGTGGCAAACAGATTAATTCAAATAAATGGATGCGCACAGATTAAGTGTAGTACCTTGTAGTTCCCAAATGTTTCCGCTCTTCATCAGAAGTCAACTTTGGAATCAAGGGAAAGTAATACCAACAATCTAAACTCCATAACAATGTAATTATTGTTTAATCTATAACAACAATCTAGCATAGCATTAAATAATTTCTCTGTTATCAAAGGTGTCAACACCCAATTTTGTCTAGGTAAAAAATAAAATTTTGACTTTGATAATAATTAAGAGAAGAGAAAAATAGAAGAAAAAAATGAACATAGAGTATATACATATATTTTTATTTTTACTTTCTATCTTATTATAACTTTAGTTTTATCTTTTTATTTTTATTTTTTTATTTTACTTTCAGCTTGTTTTATTGTTTTTATTTTATTTTATATATCTTTTTTTAATATATTATAAAAATTAAGATGAGGTGAAAAGGTGGAAATTGGAAGTCAAACGTAAGTCCTCTACTGATAGTTCCCTCTCCATGCAAGGAAAACGTTCAAACCTTCATATTTTACTCCATCTCTTTGTCTTTGCACAAAAATAGAAATGTTGGATATCTGTGTATGTGTATTACTATGGCACGGCAGTCGTAGAGCAAAGGTATAGGATGACTGGAAGCATAGCTATTGAAAAGAGGACACAACTTCCAAGCAGAGGGGAGGATTTTACCGTTTCAAAAATACAGTTGATAACACAGGCAACAAAGAGGGAAGAGAGCAGGAGAGATCGGGGGAGCACAAAGAGGAGATCTCTCGGGCTAGAGACAGGAGAAGGGGTTGGAAGAAGAGAGTTCATGTACAAGGGAGGAGGATAGCACTTGAATAAAGAAAAAGCAAGCAAGCCATGGAGGAAAGAATGGTTTGAGATGGGAAGCCACCGATAGAAACTGCACTGGTAGAGACTGCAAGAGGTTGGTAGAGACTACAAGAGGTAAGTATACTTGAATGTTTGAACGTTTGAGGTGAAACTGATGTTGTTGTGCTGTGCTTGAGAATGAATAAAATGTAGTCGTGTATATTGAGCTTTGCGTGTCATTTATTCGATTCTTTCATTAGATCTGTGTACATTACTACATTATCATTGTTTGAATTCTCGGTTATCACCCTCGACTAAACCCTTCGCCATCATTCATCACCACATAGCCAACCAGAATCAACTACCGATCCTCACCCTTTTTTGTTCGTTCACTCTGATAGTTGGCATCAGCAATACAAAAAAAAAACCCATTCTCCATTTCAATCCCGCAGCATTCCCATTCACCTCAACATCACAATACCATCTCAACCTGCAAACAGAACACACAAGCAAAAAACCAAACCAGAATCACATCCATTCTTCATCATCTATAGGAACCACCCATTGATTCTGTTACAGCCTCGCCCCTGTAATTCAACATCACACAAGACTAGAACCCCATTTCAACAACAAGCGTTCATTCCTGTCCTTGCATTACATTCATCATTAGCTACATCCAATCGGAACAGAGAAATGAAAAAAGGAATTGAGCCGCGTTGACGCGAAGCCGCCGGCGAGTCAGGGTTTCTCGCAGAGGACTCGTGTGCAAATTGGTGCTAGGGTTGAGCCGTGTTGATGCGAGGAAAAGGGAATTGAACTAGAATCTCCAACGGTGTTCCAAGTTCCCGGCAACGGCGCTACGATGGCGGTTTGGGTCGCGGTGATCTATGCATTGTCGGTAGTGGCCTTGAGCGCCAGAGCAGTGGCCTTGGACGCTGGAGCAACGGTCGTTCAAGTCGTGCCTGGGAGGAGGGAGAGTGAAGGTCGCGTATCCTAGGCTCTCATCGAGGTCTGTGGTGGCGTCGTTGTCGCCAACAGCGTCTTTTGCTGGTTGCAGCGGGGAGATGATCTCTTGGGTTAGATGAGTGCGCGAGAACCAGTCTTTGAGCCGCTGAGAACGAGGGCGACGTCTCCAGCGTCAATAGGTGCCGCCGGCATGCTAGCTGCATGAAGGCGCGGTGGCGTGGTGATGCAATGATGAAGGTGGTGTGTTGGTGGACAGTACCCATGAGGATATTTTTGGGGTCGAGAGTGATAGAGAGGGGGCTTGGCTCTTGTTTTTTCAAGCAACTAGGGTTTAGGTTAAGTTCATCATACCACATCTCATATTGGGCTGATTAGCCCACTTCCCTTCTTACACCGCCACTTTTAATATTCTCACCCTCCCACTCTTGTGTATTAGAATTGAATTTGTTTTCTCCGCGCACTCCTTTTTTATATCTGCACCTCCATTTATTTGAGTTGGGTTGTTTCTGTTTTTTTTTTCGTGCACCCCTGATATTTGTTAGCACCACACCCCCATTTCTGTTTTGGATTCGTTTGTTGTTACTGTGTGCAACCCATGTTCCACTTCACACATCTCTAGTAACTACCTGCTGCACCACCAGGTTTACTAACTCTACTACTCATTTGTGTTTTATTCCTATTTTGGGTTTGTTTTATACTTTACTTGTTGTACCCCACCTTTAATAAACACACCTCATTTACTTCATGTATCTCCCACTAATTACTCATGCATCCCGTATTTTATTTTCCACTTTTATCCTTCTTAAATAATTTCATCCTTTTATTTATTTATCTATTTTTTATTATTCTTTATTTTATTTTATTTATTTAAAAAAAACAAATATATTTGAAAATTATCAAAATTACAAAAATAGGAAAATCTAAAAATTCTTTTTCACTTTACTGTGTCTGTCCGGTCGCTTGCACCGCGTGACACTCATTTTCAAAAATACCAAAAATAGTTTTCTTTCTCTTTTAGTGTTTGTCCGACCGCTTGCGTCGTGTGACACATATTTTCAAGTAATTCAACAAATACAAAAAAAATATAAAATTTCAGAAATATAAAAATATCAACATTTTCAAACAACTATGTTTCTCCTAAGAACTACGTGGTCCTTGATTCTCCACTGTGAGATACGTAGGAGCAATGCCAGTTCTTGTCAGGTTCACCTCCAAAAATCAAATCATTTTCTTTGTCTTCCATATATCTTTTAAGAACTACGTAACCCCAATTTCTCATTTTGAATGAGAATACGTAGGACCAAGGTCAATCCTTGTCGGGCCCAAAAAATTAAAAATTATTTTTGTTTCTTTTTAGCATCTTTGTCTCTTTATTTTTGGGTAAAATA
This sequence comes from Vigna unguiculata, assembly GCF_037176805.1. NCBI lineage: Eukaryota > Viridiplantae > Streptophyta > Magnoliopsida > Fabales > Fabaceae > Vigna > Vigna unguiculata. The sequence continues at coordinate 29,712,141 of NC_140802.1, forward strand.
ACATTTTGAAAATCACATAAACTTTGCATATTTAATTAAAGGTACCGCCCTCGGGCGGACGTTGTAGGGTGCTAAAACCTTCCCTACATGTAACCGACTCCCAGATCCAAAATCTAGTTTTTCGCAGACTTGTCTTATCTTTATGGTTTTTCGTAGTTTTCCAGAATAACTATGGTGGCGACTCCTAAATCTCTTTTTTAAACTCATTTTCTTTTTTGGTTCGTTGTCCCCTCGCGATCTCGGTTGCGACAAAAGGATCAAGCTTTTTTTTTTCTTCTAAAATACTTTAAATGAATAAATAATTATGATTGTGATTTTAGACACAAACACGCATAAAAAACCAAAGAACATTAAATGAAAATGTCATCACAACATTTGTTTCCTCTCTTCATCAGAAGTCAACTTTGGAATCAAGGGAAAGTAATACCAACATTCTAAACTCCATAACAATGCAATTATTGTTTAATCAAAACATGTGAATAATGAAAACAATTAAAATTTGAATGTAAAGAACATAATGTTGTACTGCAATCTGCTTTAGAGTAAAACAAAATCTTCACCTAAAAAGAAACAACCGAAAGTAAATTTAAGATTTATATGCTAAACAAAAAAAAAATAACTTGTCTGATAGCAACAGAAACACTAGAAATAGTTTACTTTTGTAAGGCCCAATTATTCTGCCTTAGCATTTTAAGGGCTGCCTTACAACTATTGGGCCTAAAGGCTGACCCAAAGGATAAAACCTTTTCCAGTTACCCTAACGTTTCCACTTTCATTCATTCACAGATTTGCAGCCGTCTCCCTCAATTGTACCACTAGAGCTCTGCTAGGGTTAGCTTTCCCGTCTCGAACCAGTCCGCTCAAGACCCAAGTACTACTTTCTGCTCCATGTAAGTAATTCTAAACCTACTGCCCTTACTCCCTAAAGCCCTTCTTCGTATTCCACCGTTTAGGGTTCGGTAATAATCTTATTTTCCTACTGTTCTGTCAGTTTCCAAGGCCATCTCTCGAGTTGCTGTACTCCGTAGTCCCGTGTCGAAGCCTCGTGTAACCATTTCCAGGTACGGGAAGCTAGGGTTCGCCCTTTTTCTTTTGAGTAATATTGGTTGTGCCTCTGTTTTGCCGTTTGGTTGTGTTTGATATGTTATATGAACTGGGATACGAGGAATTTGTGCCATTTGTGATCTGTGGAGTGTAAATGCACGAGAGAACAAAGGTGACCTCTGGTTTTCTCGCCCAAGCGAGCTTGTCTCGCCTAAGCGAGATCAACAGAGGCTCGCCCAAGATGTTTCACGCGAGCGGTCGCTCAGGCGACCCACGTTGCTCCTGAACGAGCGAGCATCTCGCCCAAGCGAGACCTTGCGTGAGCTACTGTTCCCCTTTTTCGAGCCCTCGCCTGAGCGAGACCCTTCAGCCTAAGCGAGGTGCTGTGCGAGGCAGTGCGATGTGTGGATGCTTTCTTGACCTTGTATGAATAATGCTTGCTTGGTTTTAAGTATTGTGTTGAAAGTATGAGATAAATGAGTATGTATGAGTAGTGTAAAGTTATGAGATGTGAATAATGGGTTGGCATGAGTTTATCATTGATTTCAAATGAGATGGTTGGTATTAAAGATGCATGATAATGAGAAGAGTTGGAAATCCTTTATGCATGAAAGGCTTATGATGAGTTGGAATGAGTTGGGCCTGGAACATGAAAGGCGTTGGCTTTCAAGATTGGTATGATGAACATATACATGCATGGTGAATGTTCTTGGCTGTATGATCATGTTTGGTCGATCTTAGTGCATAATTCCTTGGGGTCTCTAGGTGAGACTTTCAGGGTCGTGCTTTAGTGGTCGGGACGTAATTCCATGGCCCCTCTTAGTGGGTGTCCATGGTGGTGCCCCATATGTATAACCAGGTAAGGATTCAAGGTAAGGTTGCATCCTGACACTCTAAGGAGTCAGTTAGTCTCACCTAGAGCGGACTGACTCTTGTGGTGAGAGTAGCAGGAGGCCTGAAATTCTTTAAGGACTAACCTTGTGGTGAGGGAAATTGATTCATTGTTGTCGCAACCGAAATCGCAACGGGACGACGAACCAAAAAAATAAAATTTGTAAAAACAGAGTTTTGGAGTCGCCACCATAGTTATTATAGGAAACTATGGAAAACCATAACAAAAAAAAGCAAGGTCTGCGAAAAATCAGAATTTAGGTCCGGGAGTCGATTACACGTGGGGAAGGTATTAGCACCCCCACCACGTCCGTCCTAAGACAATACCTTTAATTAAATGTGCAAAAGTTATGTGGTTTTTTCAAAATATTTAATTTTCCCTAAAAATATTAATAAAAGATTGTACAAAAAACAACAAAACTATTTTTTTGATTTTTTGGGCCCGACGAGGATTAATCCTCGCTCCTACGTATCTCCATGTGAATGGAGAATCAGGGTTACATAGTACGTTTTGAAAAAACTATTTGGAAAACTATTTAAAAAATGATTTAATTTGTTTTATAATTTTGAAAACCTTTTTATTTAAATTTCAGTATTATTTTAAAATTGGTGTCATGCAACGCGAGCGGTCGGATAGACACTTGAAATAAATTCTTGTTTTCTAATCTTTTATTTTTTTATCTTTTTAAATCATTTATATATTTTTCATATTTTTTTAAAGTTATTTTAAAATAGTTATGGATGTCATTGCGACATGAGCAACCAAATAGATATAAAGAATAAACAAAGAAAAATCTTTTTTTTTATATCATTTGTATATATTTTTAGAAAAAATAAAAGTCTAAATTGGATGTCATGCGACGCGAGCGGCCGGGCAGACAATAAAGAAATGGGAAAAAAAAATTTATGATAAAAAAAAGAATGAAAATTAAAAAAACTAAATCAAAAGATGAAAGAATTGAGAATGACGTACCTTACAAAAATTTCAATATCTCCTCACCTTTTCTTTTTTCTTTCTTTGCTTCCTCTTCTAATATTTTCGTGTTTTTTTCTCAAGAGAGATAAAAATGAGAGGTGCCTATGTGGGTGATAATGAGAGGAAGAGAGAGTGTAGAGAATGTTTTCTTCTTCTTCTTCTTTCTACTTCCTTCAATGTTTTTTTAAGAGATATAAAAAAGGAGGTGTGTATGTGAGAGTGGTGATGGGAACGAATTAGAGAAGTGTAGAGAATTCTTTTTTTCTGGTCATGATAGAGTGCGTATTTATATTCACAACTTGCAATGTCAATGCAATCTCAGCCTTAATTGTAACGAACAATATAAAGAAGGAATTGGTCATGATAGTATCAAATTATGAGTATCAAATCGCAGCAAATTAGAGCACAAAATTAATCCCAATTAATAATATTGATTCTTACCATTTGAAGAGATATTGCTTCTAATTATTATTATATAATTAATTTCTCTATCAGGAACAAAGGTAGAAAATATTTGATTTATTGGGCTCATGAAAATTAATAACAAATTTGGCTCTTCCCTCTTTATTCCTTTTTTTTTTCTTTTTTTTCTCTAAAGTTGATGTTTGAAAATCTTTTTGAAGAAAATTTTGTTTCACATTTTTTTTTATTTTCCATTAACTAAAAAACCCTTTTTTTTATTTTTTTTTTATTTTTTTCGAAAATAAATTTATTCACCCGGACGAAATTGGGTGTTGATAATTGTAACACTGTAACACATAGCTCGGGGGTAAGCATAGGTATCCACCACAAGTGCAAGCATCCGCTGAATCCAACCAGGTTATATGTATCCGGATGAGTCGAGTCGTGTCTTAGTGTATTGTTTGAAAAGTCATAACATGCTTGGGTGATATGTGTGTATGGTATGGTGAATATATATATTTGATCGTATGGATGAAATCTTTGGTGCTCTAGCTTACCCTACTTTCTTTGTTGTGTGTTCTGTTGTGTGGTACTCCCTTTTGCGATGATCATCAACTTGTTGGTGTGAGCAGATGCGAGGAACACCCGTGGGCAACAGGGAGGTGATGGTTCCGCCGCATAGTCCGTGTGGACTGGACTTTAGTTTCTTTTGGGCTTTTCTTTAGGGCTATGGCCCATGTATTTGTTTGTTCTTGGATTTATATACATTTGGTAAAACCGTTATCCTGTTTCTGTTGGCATCGTGGTGTGCCTAGTTTTGTAGGGGTGGCGTTAAGGACCCCAAGACTGCGTTGTTATACTAGTATGCTTCAAGACAACTTAAGGTACATGAGCATAACTATCCCACTCATGACTTGGAGTTGGCAGCCATAGTATTCGGCTTGAAGATCTGGAGACACTATCTGTATGGTGCTTAGTTTCGCGTGTTCAGTGACCACAAGAGCCTCAAGTACTTGTTTGATCAGAAGGAGCTGAACATGAGGCAGAGGAGGTGGATGGAATTGCTAAAGGATTATGACTTCGAGCTCCTATATCATCCTGGGAAGGCAAATGTGGTGGCAGATACCTTGAGTAGGAAGATAGTGCACATTGCACACCTTATGATTAAGGAGGTGGAACTATTGGAGAAGTTCAAAGACATGAGGCTGCAGGTGGAGTTGGGGCCCGAATCCATTAGCTGTAGTACTCTTGCTATATCTAGTGACTTTTTGGACTCAGTCAGAGAGAGGCAGTTGTTGGATGCCAGTTTGAACAAGGTCAGAGAACAACTTGGATCAGATGAAGCCAGAGACTTTGCTTTGGGTGATGATGGCATACTGAGGTTCCAAGGTAGAGTATGTATACCTGATGATGCAGGGGTGAAGAAGTTAATCCTTGAGGAAGGACACAAAAGTTGTCTTAGCTTGCATCCTGGCATGACTAAGATGTATCAGGACCTCAAGGAGACCTTCTGGTGGCAGGGGATGAAGAAAGATGTGGCCCTGTTTGTATCAGCCTGTCTGACCTTTTAGAAGGCGAAAGTGAAGCACTAGAGACCCGGTGGGATCCTATAACCCTTAGAGATACCAGTGTGGAAATGAGACAGCATCTCCATGGATTTTTGACCCATCTGCCACGGACTTTTAGAGGACATGACACCATCTGGGTGATCGTGGATCGACTGACCAAGAGTGCCCACTTCTTGGCGATGAACTTGAGGATGTCCATGGCCAAGTTAGCCTAGTTGTACATTAAGGAGATCATAAGGTTGCATGGAGTACCTTCGAGCATAGTTTTTGATAGAGACCCACGATTTACATCCCAGTTCTGGCAAACCTTACAAGAGGCTTTGGGGACCAAGTTGACTATGAGCTCAGCCTACCATCCCCAAACCGATGGCCAATCAGAGAGGACCATTCAGTCACTTGAGGACTTACTGCGGACGTGTATATTGGATCACCTGGGGGCTTGGATGAGGTGTTGCCCTTGATCGAGTTTACCTACAACAACAGCTTTCATGCGAGCATTGGCATGACGCCGTATGAGACTCTTTATAGTAGGAAGTGTAGGACTCCCCTATGTTGGTATCAGGATGGGGAAGCAGTGCTTGTCGGACCAGAGTTGTTGGAACAAACTACGGAGAAATTCAAGATGGTGAGAGATAGGATGCAAGCCTCTTAGAGTAGGCAAAAGGCTTATGCAGATCGTAGAAGGAGACCCTTGGAGTTTGCGGCGGGCGATCATATGTTCCTGAGGGTGACCCGAACCACTGGTGTGGGAAGGGCTCTCCGCTTGAGGAAGCTCTCTCCTAAGTTCCTTGGTCCATATCAGATCACGAGGAGGATTGGGCCAGTGGCTTACGAGATAGCTTTGCCCCCCTCAGTTGGCAAACCTTCACCCGGTATTTCATGTATCACAACTGAGGAAATATGTTTTCGACCCGTCTCATGTGCTAGAAGTTGAAGATATACAGATTAGGGAAGACCTCACAGTGGAAGTACCCCCAATCACTTTAGAGGATGGCAAGGTTGAGGAACGCCGAGGAAAGGCCGTTAGTCTTGTTAAAGTCATCTGGGATCGGAGGACGGGTGACTCGACTTGGGAGTTAGAGGAGGACATGAGAAAATCACATCCACATTTGTTTACCTGGTGAGTCTTAATTTTCGAGGTCGAAAATTTTCTTGTTGGGGAGAATGTAAGGCCCAATTATTCTGCCTTAGCATTTTAAGGGCTGCCTAACAACTGTTGGGCCTAAAGGTTGGCCCAAAGGATAAAACCTTTTCCAGTTACCCTAACGTTTCCACTTTCATTCATTCACAGATTTGCAGTTGTCTCCCTCAACTGTACCACTAGAGCTCTGCTAGGGTTAACTTTCCCGTCTCGAACCAGTCCGCTCAAGGCTCAAGTACTACTTTCTGCTCCATGTAAGTAATTCTAAACCTACTGCCCTTACTCCCTAAAGCCCTTCTTCGTATTCCACCGTTTAGGGTTCAGTAATAATCTTATTTTCCTACTGTTCTGCAAGTTTCCAAGGCCGTCTCTCGAGCTGTTGTGCTCCGTAGTCCCGTGTCGAAGCCTCGTGTAACCCTTTCCAGGTAAGGAAAGCTAGGGTTCACCCTTTTTCTTTTGAGTAATATTGATTGTGCCTCTGTTTTACCGTTTGGTTATGTTTGATATGTTATATGAACTAGGATACGAGGAATTTGTTCCATTTGTGATCTGTGGAGTGTAAATGCACGAGAGAACAGAGATAAGCTCTGGTTTTCTCAAATTTGATAATGCTGTCATTGACGCGATCAAATTAATACTACTAAACTATAGCAACTTCAGTATTGCTAAGATAGTAGTCAAGAAAATAGAAAGGGTAAAGTAACCCTAAGTCGTCTCCAAACGAACACGGAATTGATTTTTAACAAGTTAGTTCTTATAAAATCTATACAAAACGGTTAGTCAAATAAAATAATAAAATTATTGGAAGATTAAGATAAAGGAAAAATAAAAAGAGATAAAAACAATAGTAAAGAAAATAGATTGATTCCATTGCTTTTTCAAAATAGATTCATCATCGGTTATCTAAAGATTATTGCTCAATTAATTATTGTTGTAAATTTACAAATTAATCAATGTAAAGTCTCAATTAATTTGTTGGAGTTCTCACTTTTAATCAAAGTACAGTCTCAATTAAAAGTGAGAACTTTTAGATTATCCATAGCAAATTCAACCAAAGTACAGTCTCAATCAAATTTACTATGTCTAATCATGTCTATTCTTTTATCTCCTCACCAAATAAAAAGCTTAATTAATCAAAGTAAAGTCTCAATTAAGTGTATTTAGAGTAAATACCTTTAACCAAAGTAAAGTCTCAATTATTGGTAAAAACTCCTTTAATCATATGAAAGTTTCTAAATAAAATCAAAGTAAAGTCTCAATTCAATTTAAAAACCCTTGGACTCGTATGACCAACATGCATATAGATTTAAAATCATTACTTCTTACATGATTCAAAGATAAAAGACATAGATGAATTAAAATCTCAACAATAAGAAAAAGAACAAAGAAATTAATTGATCTAACCTCAGAATCCAATTAAGAAATTACAATGGAATCAACCCAAGAAGTTTAGAACTCCATGAATGCAAAATAAAAATAGAAGAATAGAGACAAGAAAAGAGAGAGAAAGGAAACGAAATTAGGCACCCCTAAGGGTTCCAAAACTTCGAAGTCCCGAGCTTGTCTTTTTTCTGCTTCTCCCTTGGTCTCTTTACATAGGAATTGGACTGGGCTTTTCTGTTGCTAAAATCTCTCAAATATCTTTTAAAATAAAGATAAAGATAAATATTTAAAAATATTTGGAGAGATATAGACTATTTGACAAATATAATTGGTTGATAATATCAATATCTAATATAATTAAATTAATTAATTAATTAAAGATATATGATAAATTATCACCAATTAGTATTTGTATTAATTTTCCAAATCAACCCTTTGCAATCTCCTTAAATTATCTTCTAAAGAATCCAATATCTTCAAGATATATTTGTTTGTTATGGAACTAAAAAGATTCAAGAAGATCTTGTCATATTTGAAGAGATTTGGTAGTTATTATCTTTTAATATTTTATGATATAATTAAATAAGATAATTATTTAAAAATATCAATAAAATATCTAAAGATATATTTTCCCAAATTATGATCTATCATAAAGATAAAGAAAACCGCAAGGTCCAATTTTTCTTTCCTCTCTTCTTGGTTTAGCCAAACTTCTTCACTTTTTCAAGCTTTTCTTGTCGTCTTCATGCAATGCTTGGCTTGGATTTTTGTGCTTTTGATAATTTCTTATTCTTGGATTTATCTTTAAGGTGTCATGAAGCTTTAATCAATTTATTTCCACACCTCCATGAGCTCAACTTAGCTGCAGCTGCACTAACACACTTCAAAATATCCAAAGAACATTTATGCAACTAAAAAGCTATTTTTAACATGTTTTTGTATCTCATGCTCAATAATCCCAATAATAGGAAATCCCAATTAAATCAATCTTTAAGCACACAAATTCAATTAAATACCCAGAATTAAACATTAAATGAGGGCAAAAATACGCACTCATCATACCCACACACTTATCCTTTTGCACTCCTTGGCAAAATTGAGTAATTTCAAAACTTGTTCTGAGGTATTTTATTTCACATCAACACTGGATCAAAGCAATGAACATCATTGGAGACAAATCAATCTTCTAGAAATCAAATTATCATGTATATACGAACGGAAAGATTCTATTTTTCACACATGAGTTAATCTTTTGAATTCACAAGACAATCAATTATAAAAGAAAGTACTCAAGTTAAATGTGTATTTTCTCACCAAAATTCGCTCAAGTGTTTTGGCTTGTGTTTTCACTCAAAATACTCATGCAAGTAAACACTTGTAATACTTAACAAGACTCTAATATTCACAAACTTTCAAAAAACATGCATTAAAAGATCATGAGGACTCTTTTACAGGTTATAATGGGGCCAAGGCAAAGGTAGGAAAAATTTTAGGATTTTTGGGTTTTTGAAATTTAAATATAGATAGAATAATGGAGCATAATTTCAAAAACAACTCTTTTGTGTTTATTGCTTGTTGCTCTCTCTCTCTCTTTTAGAAAGCAATTATTATTTTTTTTCATTTCAGCACTTTTTCATCAACAATTTTTCCTTTTGCCATTTTTTTTTAATTTGTGGGTGAGGTACTCAGCCACACACTTTATTCCTCAACAATTCCTGAACACAATCCATTAGCTCCTTCTTTCTTCCTAAGGTAAAACATGGTCTTTTTCTTTTCAATGTTTATGCAATAGGCTTAAAAAAAGAAAAAGAGGTTTAAAGCTCAAAGGGGCTACCAATGGATTAATATCAAGGTGGGCTTATTTGGCCAAGTAGCTAAAAATAAGAAATGCCTCAGTCATATCAAATCATGCATATTCACCTAAGTTGCAAAACAAAACAATCAAGCTAAATATTTGAGTATAAACAAACATGAGCAAGTCACTCAAGAAAAAATAGGAATGGCACATGGCAGTCCATCCTTTGCATTAAGGCTCAAGACTCACAAGATCATATTCTTTCACAAAAGATTTAATCAAGAAATTCTCAAATCAACTCAATTAGCAAATCATAGAAACAATTCAGTCATATCAACATGACTTTTATTTTTCCAGAATTATGATCATCCCAATTATTGAATCAAATCCTAAAAATCCAATGTCAATATGTTTTATTGAAAACAGGGAAATATTTTTGGTGGATTTCTTAAGAGACATATTGTTTAAAAGTTCCACTTAGTAAAACGTTAATACTTTCACAATTTTCTCAAAAAGAAATCACAATTTTTTTTTCTTTTTAAATGAAAACAAAAACAAAAAATTGAAAAACACAAAAAAGAAAAATTCTAAATATAGTTTGTTTCCCCCATACTTATTTCAAAAAAAATGTCCTTGATGGACTTATTTTGGGGAGGAAACGAAAAATCTTGTGACTATTGGCTCAATCTGGCCATATGTCAAAATTTATTTTCTTTAATTTTATAAAGTACAAGTCAGCTTGTACAATTTTATTAAAGAAAACAAAAACACATATTTTTGAAATTTTTTTAATATTTTTAAAATTAAAAACAGAAACAAAAAACAAACATGCATGCAAATTAACTTTTCTATCAACAATGATTTCAAAAGAATTTGAATATAAGCTTTTTACCTGTTGTAGCAACCTTTCTTCTTCTTTTGTAGCCATGTCAACAAAGATAACCACTGAAAACTTATTTGCATCATTTACATCAACAAACTTGATGTGTGGAGTGTGTGGCTTCAACTCAACTTGAGCATCATCAGGTGCATTCGGATGGTTAATCGGATCATTAGTAATCCTTGTAATCTCATCTTGTGAGCACAATTTTTCACCTGGTGTTGTTGACTCTACTGCTTCATCATTAACCAAGTCAGTTGCAATAGTAGATGCTTCAGCTGCATCTTTGAATATTGTTTTCTCTTCAACTGCACTTGGTTCCTCTATTGTATTGTTCTCACAACTTTGCTCTTGAAAATGATCATTTGTACTCATATCCTCATCAACGGGTACAATTTTATATTCACATTGAGCAGCATCAACATATCCATCAGTAGATATGTTTGTGTGAGAATCTTTAATTTCTTCATCAGCAACATCTTTAGCAAAATTGATATGTCCATCAGTAGACATATTACTTTGAGCATCATTATATCCATCAGTAGATATATCAATGTGATGTGATTCCACTATTGGTTTTTCAGATTGACTCTGCAAGCTTTGTGTGGCGACATTCATCATCTGTTTATGATCTGTCTGATTCATCTTCATCATTTCAGTCATCATTTTCATCATATCTTCCAAAGTGACCTTTCTCACTGCATCATTCATTAGCTGACTCAAATCTTCAGACATTTGTTCAGCTCTGATGGCCAACTTCAGAAGCACATTTTTGATTTCATGACGAAGTGCATTAAAATCTAGATTTTCAGGAAATCTTTGATGGGGTTGAGGGGTGGTATTAACAGTTACAAGTAATTCTATGAAGTTGTTCTTACTTGCATCCCTCAACATATCAGACAATATTTGCTTATTTTCGTACCACTCTTGCTCAATATTTCTGCATCTTTGATCAACTCGCAACCTTTCATCCATAGACTCTAATTTCTCTATAACTTCACCCATTAATATCATAACTTCCCTATAGGATGGTCCATTGGTTGCTTCAAATTGCTGTGGTAGTACATATTGTTGTTGAAAACTATTTGGAACATATAGTTGCTGAGGTGCACACTCAGAATATGGTTGTTGCTCATATCCCAAAAAAGATGATCTAGGATATAGATCATTAAATTGTCGTAAAGTTAACCCACTTATATCAGGTGCAGAAGTAGGTGTGACAATTTGTTGTTGAAAATCACGTGGTTATTGTGGATAACAATTGTAATCCATTTGAAAACTACAATGTTGATTATTTTCATATGAAAAATTATTTTGCCTTTTTGAAAGAGGTTTTCTGAAAAGAAATAAGTTGAAACCTTGATGAGTAGACTTCCAGGAAGGAGAGGTGCGTCTCAGTGGACAACTTAAGTACCTTGTCTTTCCTTAGCCAAAGTGTTTCCCAACTAGTTAGAACAAAAACTATGCTTTAAAAAAATAAAATAAAATAACTAAAGAATATAAAAAATTTGTTAGAACAAAAAATTTGAGATAAAAAAAATGTTAGTGATAAAAATAAAAATAAGAACTAAAATGATAAAAATTCTAACCGCGTTCCCCGACAACGGCGCCAAATTTGATAACGCTGTCGTTGACGTGATCAAATTAATACTACTAAACTATAGCAACTTCAGTATTGCTAAGATAGTAGTCAAGAAAATAGAAAGGGTAAAGTAACCCTAAGTCGTCTCCCAACGAACACGGAATTGATTTTTAACAAGTTAGTTCTTATAAAATCTATACAAAACGGTTAGTCAAATAAAATAATAAAATTATGGGAAGATTAAGATAAAGGAAAGATAAAAAAAGATAAAAACAATAGTAAAGAAAATAGATTGATTCCATTGCTTTTTCAAAATAGATTCATCATCGGTTATCTAAAGATTATTGCTCAATTAATTATTGTTGTAAATTTACAAATTAATCAATGTAAAGTCTCAATTAATTTGTTGGCGTTCTCACTTTTAACCAAAGTACAGTCTCAATTAAAAGTGAGAGCTTTTAGATTATCCATAGTAAATTCAACCAAAGTACAGTCTCAATCAACTTTACTATAATTAATCATGTCTATTCTTTTATCTCCTCACCAAATAAAAAAGCTTAATTAATCAAAGTAAAGTCTCAATTAATTGTATTTAGAGTAAATACCTTTAACCAAAGTAAAGACTCAATTATTGGTAAAAACTCATTTAATCATATGAAAGTTTCTAAATAAAATCAAAGTAAAGTCTCAATTCAATTTAAAAACCCTTGGACTCATATGACCAACATGAATATAGATTTAAAATCATTACTTCTTACGTGATTCAAAGATAAAAGACATACATGAATTAAAACCTCAACAATAATAAAAAGAACAAAGAAATTAATTTATCTAACCTCAGAATCCAATTAAGAAATTACAATGGAATCAACCCAAGAAGTTTAGAACTCCATGAATGCAAAATAAAAATAGAAGAATAGAGATAAGAAAAGAGAGAGAAAGGAAACGAAATTAGGCACCCCTAAGAGTTCCAAAACTCCGAAGTCCCGAGCTTGTCTTTTTTCTGCTTCTCCCTTGGTTTCTTTATATAGGAATTGGACTGGGCTTTTCTGTTGCTAAAATCTCTCAAATATCTTTTAAAATAAAGATAAAGATAAATATTTAAAAATATTTGGAGAGATATAGACTATTTGACAAATATAATTGGTTGATAATATCAATATCTAATATAATTAAATTAATTAATTAATTAAAGATATATGATAAATTATCACCAATTAGTATTTGTATTAATTTTCCAAATCAACCCTTTGCAATCTCCTTAAATTATCTTCTAAATAATCCAATATCTTCAAGATATATTTTGTTTGTTGTGGAACTAAAAAGATTCAAGAATATCTTGTCATATTTAAAAAGATTTGGTAGTTATTATCTTTTAATATTTTAAGATATAATTAAATAAGATAATTATTTAAAAATATCAAATAAAATATCTAAAGATATATTTTCCCAAATTATGTTCTATCATAAAGATAAAGAAAACCGCAAGGTCGAATTTTTCTTTCCTCTCTTCTTGGTTTAGCCAAACTTTTTCACTTTTTCAAGCTTTTCTTGTCGTCTTCATGCAATGTTTGGCTTGGATTTTTGTGCTTTTGATAATTTCTTATTCTTGGATTTATCTTTAAGGTGTCATGAAGCTTTAATCAATTTATTTCCACACCTCCATGAGCTCAACTTAGTTGCAGCTGCACTAACACACTTCAAAATATCCAAAGAACATTTATGCAACTAAAAAGCTATTTTTAACATGTTTTTGTATCTCATGCTCAATAATCCCAATAATAGGAAATCCCAATTAAATCAATCTTTAAGCACACAAATTCAATTAAATACCCAGAATTAAACATTAAATGAGGGCAAAAATACGCACTCATCATCGCCCAAGCGAGCTTGTCTCGCCTAGGCGAGATCAATAGAGGCTCGCCCAAGATGTTTCACGCGAGCGGTCGCTCAGGCGACCCACGTTGCTCCTGAGCGAGCGAGCATCTCGCCCAAGCGAGAGGGGTCTCGCCTAAGCGAGACCTCGCATGAGCTATTGTTCCCTTTTTTCGAGCCCTCACCTAGACGAAGGGGGCTCGCCTGAGCGAGACCCTTCAGCCTGAGCGAGGTGCTGGGCGAGGCAGTGCGATGTGTGAATGCTTTCTTGACCTTGTATGAATAATGCTTTCTTGGTTTTAAGTATTATGTTGAAAGTATGAGATAAATGAGTATGTATGAGTAGTGTAAAGTTATGAGATGTGAATAATGGGTTGGCATGAGTTTAGCATTGATTTCTAATGAGATGGTTGGTATTAAAGAGGCATGATAATGAGAAGAGTTGGAAATCCTTTATGCATGAGAGGCTTATGATGAGTTGGAATGAGTTGGGCCTGGAACATGAAAGGCGTTGGCTTTCAAGATTGGTATGATAAACGTATACATGCATGGCGAATGTTCTTGGCTGTATGATCATGTTTGGTCTGTGTCAGTGCATAATTCCTTGGAGTCTCTAGGTGAGACTTTCAGGGTCGCACTTTAGTGGTCGGGACGTAATTCCATGGCCCCTGTTAGTGGGTGTCCCTGGTGGTGCCCCATCTGTATAACCAGGTAAGGATTCAAGGTAAGGTTGCATCCTGACACTCTAAGGAGTCAGTTAGTCTCACCTAGAGCGGACTGACTCCTGTGGTGAGAGTAGTAGGAGGCCTGAAATTCTCTAAGGGCTAACCTTGTAGTGAGGGAAATTGATTCATTGTAATACTATAACACATAGCTCGGGGGTGAGCAGCTCGGGGGTGAGCAGAGGTATCCACCACAAGTGCAAGCATCCGCTGAATCTGACCAAGTTATATGTATCCGGATGAGTCGAGTCATGTCTTAGTGTATTGTTTGAAAAGTCATAACATGCTTGGGTGATATGTGTGTATGGTATGGTGAATATATATATTTGATCGTATGGATGAAATCTTTGGTGCTCTAGCTTACCCTACTTTCTTTGTTGTGTGTTCTGTTGTGTGGTACTCCCTTTTGCGATGATCATCAACTTGTTGGTGTGAGCAGATGCGAGAAACACCCGTGGGCAACAGGGAGGTGATGGTTCCGACGCATAGTCCGCGTGGACTGGACTTTAGTTTCTTTTGGGCTTTTCTTTAGGGCTATGGCCCATGTATTTGTTTGTTCTTCGATTTATATACATTTGGTAAAACCGTTATCCTGTTTCTGTTGACATCGTGGTGTGCCTAGTTTTGTAGGGATGGCGTTAAGGACCCCAAGACTGCGTTGTTATACTATTTATGTGTGGCGTTTCTTTTAATTACGGATATTAATTAAATGGGACGTTACAACTTTGATAATAAGCATTTTATGTTTTAACTTATGTAGAGGTGGATTACGTACTCATGTGCTTTATGCAATTTTTTTAGTTTCCATTTTCACAAAAACTAAGACCATTTTAAACTTTCTTCAATTTGGTTTCTCATTTCATTTGTTCTAAAAATTTCTTCAAAATTAATACAATTACTTCTCATCTAATACAATAACATCAACATTCAGATGTTAAAACAAAGCTGTAAATACCAATCCCACTTCATGTTTGTTATTTTTATTTTATTCTCTTGAGTGCAGATACAAATGAGGAAAGCCAAGAAATCAACAACTACCACCCATGCATGTGAAAACCAAATTAAATTGAGCACAATGAAAGATTAACATAATGAATTGAAAAAAAATTAAAATTATATCTTTGAATCAACAATACAACAATAAAAATAATCAATACAACATCGACTATGTAAAATAAAACACAAAACTTTTACCAATAGCAAAATAAAAATAATAAAGAACTTTAATCAGTGAAATACACCATAAAAAACACATAACAATGCATATAGAGCGGGAAAAAAAATCATAGCTTTTACCATCTATTGTTCAATAAGTAGCTATGCACCAAGATCTTAAACACATAGAAAAATCAGAAAATCAAAGAACAATAATGGAAGAAGATAAAAAAAAAATCAAATTATGCAGACATGTCCTTGGAGCTGAAACTATTGAAGGTATTTAATAGCTTGATCAATTATGTAGACTCAATTATATTGAAGGTATTCCATTATCAATTTAATTCACCTATGGACTCTGCTTTTGAGTTTTCTTACCTCTAAAATTTGGTTAGCATTATCAACTACTCCTCGGACCCTGCTTATGTCAGTGCCATATTCAAAACTAATTGACATCATTTGCTTATCAGTTAATTTGGCCACCGTTTGTGCGTCAAATTCTGAAAATGCAGCTCTGTCACATAATTTAAAAATATCAGTTTCCTCCACCAAAAAAAAGTTCATGAAAATTATTAATATGAATGCCTTTCAACAGAAATCAACTTGAAATCTTGGCGTTTCTTCAAACTTGAGGTCTAATCAGATCAAATTTGAGCACCGTTTAAGACTAAAAGCTCAAATAACATGTTGTCAGTCATCATTGTCAGTTTCTGCATATTTTTGTGATGTGTTTGAGACATAAAACGAAAGAAGTAGTGGCTTACTTGTCATCATGGAACCCCCCATTCGTCGTCGTGTCAATGGAAAATTTAAGAAATCTATGCATATAAGCTTTTAGTAAAGACGGATAATATGTGGTTCTCTGTCACTTTTCTTTATCTAGTTTGGATAGTTTTCTCTAGTATAACTTATATAACAATTTTTTTTAATTTAAAATACTTTTTAAAAATTATGTAAAAACACTTCTATGCAAAATATATAAGCTAATTTTGATTTATAAAAATGACTCGTCCAGAGATAATTTAGTGCTCCACCTTTTCCTTGTATTATTTACACAAAAGTATTTAAATTAACCAATAACAAAGTATGTTTTAAAAAGTAATTAAAAAATGTGTTATTAGTATTTTTCTTTATGTTATCATTCAACCAACATTGATCATCACTTAGAGTAATGATTGAGAGTAACATTTTTTTAACAATGGGAATATGTGAATGATAATATAAAAAAAAATCAAGTCAACTTTCTTTCCCTCTATTTTTTTTTTTGCCTTTTCTCTATAAACCTCTTATGCTTATTTATTGGTTTCAGCCTGACTGGTTGAAAAATTCCTAATTGAAGAATAATATTTTTTTCTACCTGGGAGGAGATGATTCACTGCAACAACTTTCAAAGAATTCCACCATACAGTCTCAGGGTGGGTCGAAGAATGCCACCTGAAAATTGCACATCACTCATTCACATTTTCCGGGAAAATCTCTCGAAGACATCATTAGAATGCATAAAGAAGATGTTTTTTTTAAGTAATAGGTAGAAAGAACATCATTCTCACTATGGTTTATTCTTTTAAGATAAAGTCATAAAAACTTAAACATTAAGACTCCTTGAAAAAATATCATCAACATCTGATACAGTATTTCAGTGGATAAAGCATATCCTACACTAACTGGTTCAGTATGGTTCAGTAATCCCCCATTCGTCGTCGTGATAAGCAATATGAGAAAAATTAACCAAAAAATCATCATTAAACATTAGGGTATCTTCTTCGACCTTGCATTCTGTATATGAATTTCCAAAACTACAAATTAGGTAAAGAAATGTGAAATTATAAGAAATAAAATACCATGGAAAGCTCTTCGTCCTTCTGTTTGATAGCGTGATGTTCGGTGAAGGCATTCAGGCACCCAAAAAGAACAACGTAAATCAAGAACAAAAGAACATAAAAGCAGTAAACGGTGAAAGCATAACCAAAACTTGATTTTTGTACTTGACTTTTCTTGTCTTCTTTGTTAGTAAAGGCATAACCAAAAAATAAACAAAAACGAAGTTGTGATAACAAACTGTGAAATGATGGAAAACAACATTTAGGATTTAAAATTCTAAAAGGTTTGAGTTGGGTATTTGAGAGATGAAATCCTAAAATACAGTATACACATTTCGTAGAGGGTTGCGTTGATGATTAGGAAGTAAGAAAAGATTCATAAGAAGGGTAGGGTTTCAGTGATGAATATGGAGAGTAGGATTCGAAAGTTGAGAGAAAAGTGAGACAGCAGAGGGTGAGAGAAAAGTTGAGAGTGGGGCGGCAGAGAGTGAGAGAAGAGTTGAGAGTGAAAGAATTAGGGTTGTAGCATAGGATATGAATTTTTGTTCTTGAATTTAAAGCACAATGAGGAAATGACACGTGTAAGAGCCACACATTGCCACTTATCAAAAAAATATAGTGTTTAAACTTTCTACTTTTAGGTAATTTTATGTGTTTAAACTTTCATTTGTATTATATATATATATATATATATATATATATATATATATATATATATATATATATATATATATAACCTACGATGTACCGATACTTCAACTTGGGTCACGTATTTGTGTCTGATATGTATTTGTGTCCAATACTTTAGGATACTTTATCGATACTTAGTGAAGTAGTGAAATATTTTGTTTAATAATAATTTAGATTTGTATGTGATTTGGATAAGATTTTTCTCAATATTTGTTTCCGCACAAAATTTAAATTCAAAATCAAGCAACATTACATTTGAGACCAAATCTTTTGGGACATGTCCCATTACCTTAATGCCCCACTAAGGTTACAAGCTAACGCTATATAGCTAGACAATCCTCATAGACTGTCAGATGTTTATAAAGAATAAGATCCTCCGTTAACTGTCTGATGTAGGACTTGAAAAGGAAAGACTGTGATGATTGAAAAAGTAATAACTCCATTCTTTCACCTCCTGCACAAATCAGCTCTACTAAATACAAGAAAAAACCTTCAATCCACACTCTCAATAATTCATGAAATCTATAAAATTTTGACAAAAAAAATTATGAAAATCTCAACTCGAATCTGGCTCTTTGGACCAACTCGATCATCTTGACAATGTTTTGTTCCATAAAACTATAGAAGAAAAAAGTGTGTAACCAATCAGAATAATTTTCAGAAACTACTAGATTATGCACGGGTCTTTGATTTTTTTTTTATTTAGACAAGATATTTATATAATTATTTAATGAATTAATATTTGATTGTTAGGTAACCTTGTTATTTAATTATTATTTTAGTATGGATTTATTGTGTAAAAGTTTATTTGTGAGGTTATACATAGTGTGTAAAAACATTTTCCAAGACCTATTGTGAAATTTTAAATATAATACTTAAGTTAAGAATTACATGATATGATAAAGTTAAAATTTTTGAATTTTGTGTATATTTTTATAATAATAATCATTTAACTAAAAAATAAGTAGTATTTTTTATTATTAATTTCTTAAAATTAATGTAGTAGATCATATTGATCTTAGTAGTCATTTACAGTACTTTGTTCATTTATTTTTTATTAATAAGAATAACATTAATTGATGAGAAGGTAGAAGTTGAAGTGTTTAAATATGTTAGTATTTAGAATATTTTTAATTAGTTATTATTGTATGGTTAAAATTGAGTTATTATTATTTAGTTATTATTGTTTAGTAGACCAACATTAGATAAAAAATGTGTTTGCTAAGGTATTATTGCACGGGTGGATTTTTCCTGTTTTCTTTTAAACTTAGATTAAGAAAAATATTATAATTATAATTAATTTTAAACAAATAATTTATTTATGTAATTATGTTTAAGTGTTATAATGGTTTATAATTATATTTATATATATATATATATATATATAATATTTAAAAAATGATAATGATTTTTTATTATACTAATAATAAGTCTACTATTAATATTAATAATACCAATATTAAAACATTGTTCTATGATTAAAATTTATAATTAAATTTTTGAATTATATATTATATTAAAATGAAATGTATATGCACGAATCATTGTTAAAATAAAATGTAGAAATATTATGTATTATGAATCTTGTACAAAATAAAAATACAAAACCATTACAATTTTTAACAGAAACATAGACATAAAAACTTAAACTAATATTTAAAACGAATTGGTTATATAGAAAGATTACTCAAAAAAAAAAGAATATATATATATATATATATATATATATATATATATATATATATAAAAGATTTAGAATAACATGAAATTTGTGTACACGGACTATATCTAAAATAAGATGTAGGCATATTATAGGTTATGGATCCCGTACAAAACAACAACAATATTAATATTATTATTATTAATAATAATAATAATAATAATAATAATACAAAATATTAACAATAATATTAATAATAAAAATAATAATACTAAATATTTAATATAATATTAATATTAATTCAAATAATAATAATAATAATAATGGTAGTAGAATAATGTAGCAATATTGTAGATCATTGATCCCATACATGATGATGATAATAATAATAATAATTATGAAAATAATAATAATAATAATAATAATAGTAATATTAAAAATAATAACAATAAATATTTATTAATACTAATCATATTAATAATAATAACATTAATATATTATTAGTTAGGTGTAGTAAAATATTATCGTTGTATAATTAAATTTTATATTTAAACTTTGAGTTATATATGAAATTGGAAGGATAAAATGTTAGTATATTATGCATTATGGATCTCGTATAAATCAAGAATATTAGACAAAATTTTTGATAATTTATTAATAGAAGTATAAATATTAAATCAATATTTAAAATAAATTGGTCATATGATATCATAAAATATGAAGTTAAATATATATATATATATATATATATATATATATATATATATATATATATAATATGCAAGACAATGTGAAATTTAATTTCCATTAAAAAAGTTAAAATTTAGAATAATATGAAATGCATGTACAGATTGTTTCTAAAATCAAATATAGAAATATTATGCATTATGAATTCCGTATATAATAATAATAATAATAATAATAATAATAATAATAATAATAATAATAATAATAATAATAATAATAATAATAGTGTAAACATATTGTAGATTATGAATCTGTACAAAATAATAATAATAATAATAATAATAATAATAATAATAATATTATGAAAAAACATAAATAATTATTCACGGATATCTTTTGCAACAAAATAATTAAAAATAATAATATTATTTTATACTAACATTTTAAATAAAAATAACAAAGTGTAATAAATCTTTCCAATTTTCAATAAATATAAATTCAACTTCCAATTAGTAATAAAATATTAATATTAATAAATCAATAGATAAAGAAATAGAATATAAATATTGATTATATTTATAATAACAAACAATATTAGTAAAAATAACACTAATAATCGAAGAAAAATATTAAAATAAAAGATAATTATTGAATATAAATATAAAATCAATGATAAATATATTGCAAATTAAGGAAGAAAATGTAAATTGAATTCTTGATTTTTTATATACGCATGTTATTTTTAAAATCAAATATAGACATATTATATGTTATATTATGTATTATGAATCCTATACAAAACAACATAACCAATAATAATATAATAATAATAATAATAATAATAATAATAATAATAATAATAATAATAATAATAATAATAGAATCACAATAACATTTAAATAATATTAAATATTTGTTAATCCTAATAATATTAATAGTACTACAAAAATAATAATAATAATAATAATAATAATAATAATAATAATAATAATAATACAACGGTATAAGCATATTGTGGTTGACATTAATATAATAGTGTATATATAATGTAGATTATAGATGTAGGGCTCACTTTATTTTCTGCTTTTAATTAAAAGGATGCCCCAAATTAGTTGGGCCTAGGACTGGCCCAAAGGGGATCCAAGAACCCTAAACTGCCCTAACCCTAACCACTATGCTCATCTTCGTAAAACAGAACTCTTACTTTCTCTTTGAGCAGTTGCGAAGCTCTGCTAGGGTTGAACCACTATTTCTCATCAAGTGAGCCTAGACCAGTTTTCTACTCTTCGTAAGTCAGCTTCCAACTCATGCTCTTACTCCATTCTGTTCATTCTTCGTAATTCCAACTAGGGTTGTCTTAATGATCTCGTTTTGAGCTCGTTTCACTGTTTTCCAGCCCTCTAAGCTATTCCTTGAGCTACTATTCATCACGGTCCGGGTGTCGAAGTCCTCTACTAACCCCTTTCCAGGTAAGGGAAGCTAGGGTTTATGTTTTTAAAGTTATTTTTGCTGATTCTTGGTCTGTTGTATGGTTGTGATGCTTGAATGAGGTTGTTGGTCGAATAAAAATGTATGGTGTGCAAGTATGTTTGATTGATGTGGCGCTACTATTTTTCTACACTGCACACTATTCGTAAAATGACGATTTCTACTACGTTAACCGTTGGCTCGAGCTGAAATTTTAACAGCTGATCCTTAACACATAGCTTTTGACTTTGACTGGTCCGATCGTGAATCAGAGCTCTGTAGTGAGAGCAGTGTTTATCGCAAGAACACTGTAGTTTGGTTGTTTCTCTGATCTTGAATGGTTATTATTGGCTTGAATCTAATTGTTATATTAAAAGCATGTGATAAATGATCATGCATGTGATAAATGATCATGCATGAGTGATGTGATTCATGGATTATGGATGATGGGTTTGGGATAAATCTTGGCTTGCGATTTCAATGAAATGGTTGGTTATATATGTGGTCATGAATTCGGTATGAACAATAATGTTACATTGATGGCATGGTATTGGTATGAGGTGAAGTTCTATATCCCTGAATTGGGAAGAATGTGATGGTATGAAATCAACATGGAATATGAATGAGGATGGGTTACAAAGGATGGCGTGAGGTGTTAAATGCATGATCAATATTATCTGTTTGTTTGGAATGTGATTGGTATGTTGTTAGTACGTAAATCCACGAGTCTCTAGGTGAGACTTCCTGGTGGTGCTTCAATGGTCGGGACGTAATTCCATGGCCCTTGTTAGTGGGAGTCCATGGTGGTGCCCCATCTATATGGTCTGGTAAGGATTCAAGGTAAGGTTGCATCCTAACACTCTAAGGAGTCAGTTAGTCTCACTTAGAGCGGACTGTGTGAGGGAATTGATTCATTGTAACACTTGTAACACATAGCTCGGGGGTGAGCAGAGGTATCCACCACAAGTGCAAGCATCCATTGAATCCGACCTGATTATATGTAATCCGGATGAGTCGAGTTTGAGTCTAGTGTATTGCTTGAGAAGTCATAACATGATTGGTTGATGAATACTGTTTTGGATTGTGTAATAGCATGTGACTGCTTGATAAATTGTTTCTACTCTAGCTTACCCTGTTTGCTTGTTTGGTTGTCTTGTGTGTGGTCCTTCTGCTTTTGCGATGATCATCAATTCATTGATGTGAGCAGATGCGAGAGGCACTCTTGGTCAACAGGGAAGAGATGATTCCGCTGCATAGTCTACCTGATCTAGACTTCATGTTTTATTTGGGCTTTTCTTTAGGGCTATGGCCCATGTACGCTTTGCTCTTTAGTATTCTATTAAGTTTCGTTAAGTCCTTAAATTCTTGGTTGTATTTGGCATCATGGTGTGCCTTAGTTTCTCCTAGCATTTTTGGATATTGTAAGGAGTAATGTTTATACTCCAAGACTTGTCTCTAAATTTCTATCTGTGTGGCATTTCATTTAAATTAAAGTTATTATTTAAATGGGGTGTTACATTAATGGTATCAGAGCAGTTCGTCCTTAGGATGACCTGAGTTTGTGGGTTTGTTCATTCCTCGCAGGCATGAGTAGTCATGTCTAGTCGAGTGTGTCAGTAAAACCAAAAGTTTTAAGAACAGAAAAACGCCTTGATAAAGTAATGAGGGTGCACACTCATGACTAAATCAAAGGTTGTTTTTCCTTTCTTAATCCCAATGGTTTGGAGAAGGAAGGGTGACAGACGAAAGGTTTGGATGTCTGTAGATGATGGAGTGTTGCCTTTTATGTTCTAGTTTTTCCTGTTACGCCCCTGTGTTTTGTGTCTCGTGTCTATAGCGATGAGGGAAACTTGACCTACTCATCCTTACAAGGATTTGTAGGGTGTATGAGACAATCTCTTGTCTCAAAGATGTGAAGATGTAGAAGGTTGTATATCGATAGGTGATGAAAGTTAAGTCTTGGTTTAGAGGGCTAGCTGAGAAATGAATTTGAAGGTTAAGAAGCAACGCTGTGGGCCGCAAGAACTACAAGATCGAATTCTAAGATCGTGTACCACAAGTTTTACGAGAAGAGCTGAGTTTAGGGATGGGTATAAGAGAAGATATCGGTGTGTGCTCGTATAGCAAGGTTTGGGAAATCAACTAGGTTTTACATCTTGACAAGGTCTGAGGTTCGAAGTGGAACATTGTGGAAGGTTTGAGATTAAGGGTAGAGACCATGAAGTGTATAAGGAAAGCAAATAGGTAGTTGGAGGCTTACATAAGGTAGAGCCTTGAAGATCAGTCAAGTATGATGATGTTATCTGAGAAGGAAGTATATTGGGGGTTATATATATATATATATATATATATATATATATATATATATATATATATATATATATATATATATATATATATATATATATATATATATATATAAGATCAATAGTAGTAAGAAGTAGGTGGATCTTCTCAGCAATAGCATTCATCCAAGTCAAGAGTAGAAGGAGTGTTCTAAATAAGGTGGCTCACAAAAGAGAAAGGTTTAACCTGGGATATGAGATGGGCGGTTTCAAGTATCAGAAGAAGAAACACATAGTTGAGTTTGTCCTGGTGGAGAAGGATAGTTAGTAATGTCATGATGCAGGGAAATAGGAAAGGAAAATAAAAGTTTTGAGTAGCTACGAGAGTGTTTGCGATGATTAGTACTAAAGTGGTTAGCACAAATGGTCTAATTCAAAAGATACATGTTAAGAATGCGGTGATTACATTATAGGTTTTGGTCTCGTTTAAGGTCGTATATTCCTTGATGTCTCCAGTATGGTAAAGGAGTCATGGTGATCAGTAAGAAGGAGCTGAGGTTAAGATGGTGGTTTTGCTACAATTGCGGCCAAGTGGAGATTCACTCGGGTGTGTGGTTCTTTCGTGGGGATCAAAGTATTTAAACTCAAATCCAATTTGAATTATTTCCTTTGCAGGGTTGGGACATAATCTCAAGGGTGGATTGGTTGCTTTCCCAATCTCATTCTGATGAGCTGGGACAACCAACGAGGTAGTGTTCTTTGATTTAAAAGAGATAAGTTAGTGATCGAGTATGAAGTATGGAGCAAGTAAAATAGTAGGGGCAAGGTTTCATGTGAATTAAAAGTCGTCTGACAAAGAAAAGTGAATAATAGACGCAAATAATCTGGGTGGTAGAAGAGTCTATAGACGTGAACTGAAGCAAGTACTAAAATTTTGACCTTGGTGTGGTGGAGTTCACTTTTGCATTGGTGTCTGAAGAAGAACCTGTGTTAATAGTTTCCAAATGGAAGGTTCCTACAGAGAGTTTGAAGTGAATATGGAAGTGAAAGAGATGTTGGAGAAGTAGTGGCTTATACTAAGTATAATCACAAGGATAAACTGTTTAAGGGTAAACGTTGGATAAGGGAAGATTGACTTTTCGGGTCTATGGTTTTATGGAGTGGAAATCTGATAAAGGTAAGGAATGTCAAACATGTTAGCGGTATCATCAAGGTTTAGCGGTGAGTTTTCCAAGCGCGAAAAGGGTCTTTGGAATGTTCAAGAAGAGTATGGACAAAGACTGGAGTGACTAGTAGGACAAATGGTTTGAAAACGGTGGATACGATGTTGAGAGAATAGGATGTTAAGGCTATGCAAAAGGGTGTTCAAAGGGTTTTGTAAGTTACATGAGTTTTGGAGGAAGGATTCTCAACGACGATTGCTTCCTTGGCGTGGCAGACATGAAAGAAGCATTATTTTGAGTAAACAAATAAGTGACTTTGCGTGTTGATCAGAGTAGCGCCATAGGATGACGACAAGTGATACTTATGAAGGGTAAGAGGTGCGTGAAAAGAACTATCTTACTCACGACCTAGAGTATTACTACGACAACCAGTTCTTGTTAAACAACAAAAGTGTCGTTCTTATGAGTATCAATTAAAGATGTTCATAGAATCATTTAGAGTTGGAATTATGGGGTTACTCAGAGAAAGTTGTGTAAAATTTTACATGATCTGACGATGTTATTGTGATTATTTGTTTCACAGACAGATATGAAAGTATTGTGCTACCACATGTGAAAAAATATCTTGTTTGTGATCAACTACTATGACAATATGATGATCGAATAAATAACATGTATATGCAAAACCCATTAGATTTAATTTTGAATCATTTGGATAAAATAAGTCCAAAGTCATAATATCCTTAAGGTAACGAAGTATATGTACTCCAATCCAATGTCTTCTTGTAGGTGAAGAACTATAGTACTGCAAAAAAAGAAGTTATTTTGTGGGAGTTATTTTGCGGTGGTTATAAAAAACCCCACAAATAAAAATGATTTAGGATGATTCTGGTGGATTATCATAATGCTCATAATAGTTGGGGTTTTGTATTTTTTCTGAAGAGGTTTATCACCTCTATAAATTATAATACATTTTTCCCTCATTTCTTTCACTCATTCCCATCCAAAACTTTACACTACTAAGACTTTTTCCACAAAATAGAAAACCTAAGCACGTTCTCCCTCAGCCACTCTGTAACTCCCATCTCTAGGCACTACTCTAGCTTCGTCACCCACTCCACACGCCACTTCCACTTTGTCACTCCATCACTTTGTCACTAATGAGTGCATATTTTTACCCTCATTTAAAGTTAAATTTTTTATTTTTAATTGAGTTTTGTTCTTAAAATATTGATTTAATTGAGATTTCTTATAATTGGGTTTATTGAGCATGAGATATAAGAACATGTTAAAAATACCTTTTTAGTTGCATAAATGTACTTTGAATATTTTGAGGTGTGTTAGTGTAGCTGCAACTAAGTTGAGCTCATGGAGGTATGGAAATAAATTGATAAAAGCTTCATGAAACCTTAAAGATAAATCCAAGAATTGAAAATTATCAAAATCACAAAACTCCAAGACAAATATTGCATGAAGAAGGCAACAAAAAATTGAAAAAGTGAAGAAGAGTTTGGCTAAGCCAAGAAGAGGGAACGAAAAACAAAAATTGGTCCTTGTGATTTTCTCTATCCTTTTCCAAAAGAAAAGGCTTTGATAATTCATAAATATTTATGATAAAATATAATATGGGGAAAATATATCTTTAGATATTTTATTTGATATTTTAAAATAATTATCTTCTCTAAAACATATGATCACTTCAACTATTTACTAGATTGTTAAGTAACCACTAAAATAATGTTTGATGTTGTTTCTTAGTTTGCATCTTTCTTCACAGGTACAATATTACAAATTGCTTTAATATATAGTTTGTTCAACTTCAATATCCATGATTTCATTAAAGAAAAAATGTAGATGGTTCAAGCATAATGTTCATTAATCATTTTTCAAGTTCTAGTAGTCTGTTACTCCTTTTCACAATAAGGTGTAGGTCATCCGGAGTTTGTCAGTATTAGTATAGAAGTGGACTTTAGTATACTTTGTGTATATCATAAACATTAAATAATAGAGTATAAAAAGTTAATGAACATACCTACGCATCATTGTAGAAGTTATATCGAGCATATTCATATATGTTACTTTGAGAGAATCAACTATAAAAACTTTGAAAGGAAAATTAGATATTAGAGAGAGGTGTTAAGAAATATCTCAAATCTAACGCAATGTTGAATAAAAATTGGAAAAAGGTGATGGTCCAAGCAAGTGAGGCTGCCTAAGTATTTGTTTTGAGGGTGGTTGCAACAACTTGTTATCCCTCCACTGTTGAGAGGTAGAGGTAATCGCTGCTCTGTGAAACCAGCCTCACGCAGTGCCCTCTCGTCTAAGAGAGATGGGACCTATGCCTTCACACAAGTTCCATCACCCAACTCTCAACTTGGAATGGGCAAGCCAACTTTTGGCATCCACAACTCCAACCAGGGAGCCTCAAAGTTGTTCCATCACCTTCGTGCCCCCACTTGGGTTACAAGCTCTTGTTACTTAGCTCGGCGAGAACACAACCTTTTCATACACTATATAAAGTTTCTTTTCTTTCACATTGCACACAATGTGGGACTTTTACATTACATTGCATAAATGGTAAATTATACCAACCCTTATGAAAAAATATGGTTCAAGTGCACTGACACACATTCACAACCTTGTATCTCTTTACATTTCTTAACAAACCTATGTTACCGTCTTTGTTTCTCTCTTTCCCTCTCATTTCGTACTATCGCTTCTCTTACAAATTGCCATTTTTATTTATTTTTCTCGTTTTATTTGTAGATGGACAGTTAGGTTGTCAATCAAATATTTTCCAATTATTTTTTTGTAAAAATAGAATTCTGGAAGATAAATTATAAAATGCAAATATGTGTTTATATCTTATTTTAAGATTAATGAAGGATACTCTTTGTTTACGAACTATTTTTACTTTCTTGTAGCTCATTTTAAAAAAAAAGAACAGGAAAAAAAGGTAGAAGTTAAACCCACCTTCTTGTCAATGAAGAACATAGAGATCACAAAAGAAAAAAAAAATCAATCCATTGCTTTCTATCTTTCTAAGACATATGATCAATTCAACTATTTACTAGATTGTTAAGTAACAACCAAAATAATGTTTGATGTTGTTTCTTAGTTTGCATCTTTCTGCACAGGTACAATACTACAAATTGCTTTAATATATAGTTTGTTCAACTTCAATATTCATGATTTCATAAAAGAAAGAATGTAGATGGTTCAAGCATAATGTTCATGAATCACTTTTCAAGTTCTAGTAGTCCGTTACTCCTTTTCACAATAAGGTGTAGGTCATCCGGAGTTTGAGCACTCGCTGCTCTTTTAAGATTGTGTGTAGACATCCACCTTATCCAATATTGTTAATGAAGAACCCACGTAGTTGTACACATCTTTCACAATATGAGCTTTCTTGAGAAACCACTACTGTCGGTCTCATAAGAGCTACCACACCGTGATGCAGTAATAATGTCATAAAAAGACAAGACAATCAACAATGAAGTTGGTATTCCGTCATCTTAATGACCTCGCTTAGGTTACAAGGTAGTACTACTTATTTCGATAAATTACATGTGTTTTGATAGAAGTTTACGAAGACAAGGTTATTCCTTGACTTGTCTTATGTGTGTCTCATAAATGCGAAAACCAATAGATGTTAGAAAAATTTTTATGATCTTTACTTATCTGCTTCTCTTTAATGTGATTCACTTTCCACATTAAATTGTTACATAATTTAATGAAACTTAATTGTGGATAGATGAAAAAAAATTGCTATAAATAAATTCACATGTCAGGCTCACTCAAATAACTTATCCAAATTGACGTGTTGGAAATTAATATTATTTTTTAAATGGAAAAATGGTATTCAATTTTCTATTAAGTTAGACTTTCACCTTTTTTTTTCTAAATATACAATATACACTTCCTTTTAATTTTAAATAGTGTGATTCTTAAATATTTGTCGTGTCTAAGAAAAAATAGAAAATTTTCATACGGTGCTAAATATATAAAAATCCACTTTGTTCGTGATAAATTTATTTATTTTGTTTTATGTAAACTATTTATTTATTCTTTTATGTTATAATTTGTTTATTTAATGAAAAATAGATAGATTGTTGAAAATTTGCAACACTTATTTTTCAATTGCTAGGTTGCATAATTTTGTTGGTTATAGATGCAAGCCTTATTAAACATCACTACTAATTTATCTTCTTCTACTCTCATAAGTATTTTTTTTTTCTTCCTATAGTAGTTTTCAAGTTTAAGTTGTTTGTTTTGTTACATTTGTCTAATTATTATATGTCATTCGGTGTGTGAGGATTATTCAAAAACTTACCAATTCTCTAATTGGTTGTGGGATTGGTCTTCCAAGAAATAGATCTAGAATAGTGACAAATAACAGTACTGCAGAATTCATAACTCTTAAACCTTTTAATATCATGTCATTGTACAAAATTCAGTTTAATTTTTACTAGCACATGTAAAATAAAAAAGACTCATTCAAACATATCAAACCCTATTTCCTTACTTTTGTTTTAATTATTACATCTCAAATTTAAAAGGTTGTTAAATATATAAAAGTGATACATTAATACTCCAAAACAGTGTATAGAATATATAAAAATATAGGTAACTACATCATATTGAAACAATTTGAAGAAAAATAATATTTTGGTTAGAAAAAGAAAGTTTGTCAGTATTAGTATAAAAGTGGACTTTAGTATACTTTATGTATATCATAAACAGGCAATAATTGAGAATAAAAAAATTAGTGGACATACCTAAGCATCATTGTAGAAGTTATATCGACCATATTCATATATGTTACTTTGAGAGAATCAACTATAAAAACTTTGAAAGGAAAATTAGATATTAGAGAGAGGTGTTAAGTAATATCTCAAATCTAAAGCAATGTTGAATAAAAATTGGAAAAAGGTGATGGTCCAAGCAAGTGAGGCTGCCTAAGTATTTGTTTTGAGGGTGGTTGCAACAACTTGTTATCCCTCCACTGTTGGGAGGTAGAGGTAATCGCTGCTCTGTGAAACCAGCCTCACACAGTGCCCTCTTGTCTAAGAGAGATGGGACCTATGCCTTCACACAAGTTCCATCACCCAACTCTCAACTTGGAATGGGCAAGCCAACTTTTGGCATCCACAACTCCAACCAGGGAGCCTCAAAGTTGTTCCATCACCTTCGTGCCCCCACTTGGGTTACAAGCTCTTGTTACTTAGCTCGGCGAGAACACAACCTTTTCATCCACTATATAAAGTTTCTTTTCTTTCACATTCCACACAATGTGGGAGTTTTACATTACATTGCATAAATGGTAAATTATACCAACCCTTATGAAAAAATATGGTTCAAGTGCACTGACACACATTCACAACCTTGTATCTCTTTACATTTCTTAACAAACCTATGTTACCGTCTTTGTTTCTCTCTTTCCCTCTCATTTCGTACTATCGCTTCTCTTACAAATTGCCATTTTTATTTCTTTTTCTCGTTTTATTTGTAGATGGACAGTTCGGTTGTCGATCAAATATTTTCCAATTATTTTTTTGGAAAAATAGAATTCTGGAAGATAAATTATAAAATGCAAATATGTGTTTATATCTTATTTTAAGATTAATGAAGGATACTCTTTGTTTACGAACTATTTTTACTTTCTTGTAGCTCATTTAAAGAAAAAAAGAAAAGGAAAAAAGGTAGAAGTTAAACCCACCTTCTTGTCAATGAAGAACATAGAGATCACAAAAGAAAAAAAAAATCAATCCATTGCTTTCTATCTTTTTAAGACATATGATCAATTCAACTATTTACTAGATTGTTAAGTAACAACCAAAATAATGTTTGATGTTGTTTCTTAGTTTGCATCTTTCTGCACAGGTACAATACTACAAATTGCTTTAATATATAGTTTGTTCAACTTCCATATTGATGATTTCATAAAAGAAAGAATGTAGATGGTTCAAGCATAATGTTCATGAATCACTTTTCAAGTTCTAGTAGTCTGTTACTCCTTTTCACAATAAGGTGTAGGTCATCCGGAGTTAAAGCACCCGCTGCTCTTTTAAGATTGTGTGTAGACATCCACCTTATCCAATATTGTTAATGAAGAACCCACGTAGTTGTACACATCGTTCACAATATGAGCTTTCTTGAGAAACCACTACTGTCGGTCTCATAAGAGCTACCACACCGTGATGCAGTAATAATGTCATAAAAAGACAAGACAATCAACAATGAAGTTGGTATTCCGTCATCTTAATGACCCCGCTTAGGTTACAAGGTAGTACTACTTATTTCGGTAAATTACATGTGTTTTGATAGAAGTTTACGAAGACAAGGTTATTTCTTGACTTGTCTTATGTGTGTCTCATAAATGGAAAACCAATAGATGTAAGAAAAGTTTTTATGATCTTTACTTATCTGCTTCTCTTTAATGTGATTCACTTTCCACATGAAATTGTTACATAATTTAATGAAACTTAATTGTGGATAGATGAAAAAAAATTGCTATAAATAAATTCACATGTCAGGCTCGATTGGTGCTAGCAACAAGGCACCCCTCCGTGGTGGCCATCGGCACCGTGTACTCGAACCCGTCCAGCAGCAACGGCCCCGCCACCCCCACAGGAATCTACACGTATCCCACCGGCAAATCCGCCAGCACGCTGTCCAACACCCTCCCCGCCTCCATCACCACCATTAAAGCCTCGTTCTTTCCCTCACTATTGTGTTCCTCGTCACCACCGCCGCCACCATGACCCGTGTCCGTGACCACCACAATGCCCACCATTGTGTCCTCCGAAGGATCCGCCGACAGAAGCTCCTATTGTGGAGCACAGAGGGAAAAAGTGATCTGCGCGGCGACGCGGGATGCGGACGGTGAAGGAGGAAGAAAGGGAAAGTGAAGGAAGGGCTCGTGCTCGCGGAGAGAGAGAGAGAGTGGAATTAGAGAGGCGCTGGCCAACTGAGGCATATAAGGCGAGGTAAAATGGGAATTCTGCACTAGTGGTACCGGAGGAGATACCACTTTTCTTCAAGTGAGAAGCAGGCTACCACCATAGGCACCACTCTGAGTCTAATATTACAAGTGCCACCACCTTTTACACTCCTGTTTGTATTACAAGCTATCACGACCTAGCTTGGCAATCCCTCTTGTAAGTCAAAGGCTTATAAGCCCTCTATCTTCCGTTAACTCTTCAATGTGGGACTTCAAAAAGAAAGAAGAGGTATGCAGTGGCGGATCTTGACCAAGAGTTTTGGAGGGGTCAGAATAATATAATTTTTTCATCATTTGATTGGACCATTAGTATAACACTTTAAAAAATGACTCTTCTATAAACAATTGGATCGTTAGATTGGATTATTAGTATAATGCTTTAAATACTTTAGAAGATGTGAAGAAATATAATTTAACTTGTTTTCATTTTCACGTGTAGCTTCCCTTTTACTACTTCTACAAAATAAATTCATTATTTTATTCTTCATCTATATGCTTTTTTTTTAAATATATTAAAAAATAATTTATCATAATCTAATAAAATATTGAGCGACATAAGTATTAGAAGAAAAATATATTATAATCAAGTCACAATTAAAAATCGGTTATAAAAAAACACATAATACATGATTTTTTTCTTCTATAATCATAAAAGGCTCATGAGATAAAAAATAATTTTAATAACTATTAAAGTAATATTTCATCATTAAGTAAGACAAGAGGGAGTTACATTTTGTTTCTTCGAGAAATGAAGGAAACAGATGAGAAATGAGAGCAAACATAATGAGTATGTGTCTAACTTCATTTTTCTTAAAAAAAAACATATGATAGTGAGAGATGAGTACAATTTTGTTAAAATTTTAAAAGGCAATGACAGAAGAAAATAAAAAATATTTTAATAAATGTTTGATTTAATTACTCTTTTGGTTACGGTTTTCAAAAATGTAAGTTGATCTTCCAATTCTTTTAGTTTCAATTTAGTGACAATTTGATATTTTTAGACGAAAACAGATACTAGAAGACTAATTAAACCTAAATATATTTTTTTTATTTTTTATTATTTATTAACATTAACTATTGTATTTTATAAAATAAATAAAGAGACACAATTTAATTATCATCAATTTCTAAAATATACTATTTATAATTTTAAAAATTTCAAAATTTTTAAAAATTAAAAAAATGGATATATAATTTTGAAAAAAATCAAAAATATTTGGGGGGGCCTAGGCCCATCCCTGCTTCTATGAGGCTCCACCTATGGAGGTATGGTACTTGGCTACGTTTTCGATTTGAGTGTTTTGAGATGTTGGAGAAACAACCATTAAAGCAGGGACAAATCATTCACAGGGCAGGGAGGGGCCATGCCACCCCCCCCAAATATTTTTTATTTTTTTTTAAATTATATGTATGTTTTTGAAATTTTTTAAAATTATATTTATATTTTTGAAATTATTTTAAATTCTATATATTTTTAAAAATTATATGTAGTATATTTTAGAAATTAATGGAAATTAAATTGTGTGACTTTTTATTTTTTTTTATAAAACACAACCTTTAATCTTAACAAAGTTGGTCATGTAGTGTTTTTTAGTCTCAATTTGGTTTCGATTTTTGAAAAAGTTGATGCAATTTGGTTATTTTCATTAAATTTTTTGAAGCGAATCAAAAGAGTTTTGATACACTTGGGTTATGTTAATTGCACCAACAAAACAAAACATCCTTATTAATCGTTTCAATTTTCAACAAATTGAGACTAAGAAAACATTAGACAACCAACTAGACATTTTTGGACAATAAAGAAACAAAAAATATCATTAAACCAAATATTTATTAAGATATTTTTTATTTCTTTCTCATTGTCTTTCTAATTTTTCACAAATTGTATCATCTCTCATTCTCATATGTTTTCTTTTTTCTTTTTGAAGAAAAAAAAATTAGACACACTCATTTTTTTTTTGATTTCTCATTTGTTTCTTTCTTTCTTAAAAAAAGAAGGTAACTCTCTATCGTCTTCCCTGATAATAAAATATTAGTTGAAGAGTTATTAACATGATTTTTTTTATCTTACAAGCCTTTTGCAAATTCATTTTTTTATGAATATATAAGATAAAATTTGTATTCTAATATTATTTTGAAAAAAAAAATATTTATATAGATGGAAAATAAAATAATAGATTTATTTATTTTTAAATGATTTAAGGAAAGCTATTCATGAAGATAAAAACAGATACATTCCACTTCTTCATATATTTTAAAATATTATACTAATAATCTAATCTAATGATCCAATTGTTTAGTTTAAAGAATTATTTTTTGAAACATTATACTAATAATCTAGTTTAATTATAAAAAAATTATATTATTTTGGACCTTCCAAAAGTTTTGACAAGTTTCTGTTCTCTGTTATGGAGGATCGTGAGATTAGATATATTTGAAGGAAATTCAAGATATGGAAAACTAAATATAAGTACGATTCTAACCTTTTGTTAGTTTTGATTCATTATTGTCTTTCCTTTTGATTTCTTATCCTCTACTTATACAGATTTTAGTAAAATTAACTTGGAAAGAAATCATTTCTTGTTTGAGAAAGATATTTTTAAAAGAATGCTTCCTGTTTTCATTTGTCAAATAGGTTCATTGGCCAAATGACAAAACTTATCAACAGATTTATCTAACAAAGTGTTAAAGTTCTTCACAAATGTTTTTAATAAAAACACTGTCAACAAGTTCTTTTGGATAAAAGAAATTCTCTATGAAAAAGGGGCTTGTGCTTCTCAACTAAGGTGAATCATTGTAAAATGTTTTCCTGTAATTTATTCTCATATGTTAAATTAAAATTAAAATATTATTCTAAATAGTTTAAAATTGAATAAGTGCAAATATTATAAAAAATATATACACAAAAAACATATTATTAAATATATCTTCATGATAATGCTAAATGTAAAGGATATTTCTTCACGTTGGACATGAGGAATGTAATCTTCACACTGTGGTGAAGTAAAAAACCTTTATTAATTAAGTTCCTAAATTTCCAAAAAACAAATTAAGTTCCTAAGCTCGATCAATTGTGGTCATTCATTCTCTTATCTTTCTGCACTAATAATATAAATGTAAATTAAAAAATATAAAACGGTAAAGAAAATATTGTTAAAATGTCAGAAGTGGGATTTGAATCCACGTCCTCTTTCAAAGACCAAAACTTGAGTCTAGCGCCTTAGACCACTCGGCCATCCTGACACAAATGCAAGTCTCAAGCCTAGCTTGTATATACTATATTTATATATTTAATAAAGCTATATAAAAAAGTACGTGTAATTAACCCTTAACCCTAAA
The DNA here is from genome assembly GCF_037176805.1 of Vigna unguiculata. Taxonomy (NCBI): domain Eukaryota; kingdom Viridiplantae; phylum Streptophyta; class Magnoliopsida; order Fabales; family Fabaceae; genus Vigna; species Vigna unguiculata. The sequence goes on from NC_140802.1 coordinate 29,747,669, forward strand.
AGGAATATGCATTCAAATAGAAAAATTCCTCTCATGCTTTAACTGTTCGTATGATGTGTTTTCTTCACATATCGGACATGCTCTATGACATCTCACACTATAACTTGACAATTTTCCATATGTAGGAAAATTATTGATTGTACAAAATAATATGGCATGCATTTGGAAAGGTACATTAGCAAACCCATCAAAAAATTCAACCCCATTATCCCATAACTTCATGTCCTTAATCAATGGACTCGATATCATCATAGATAACATCGTGTACTTTATCTTCATACATAAACTTGGAGGCAAGTTATAAATCACTAACAAAACGGGTCATGAACTATGATTGGTACTTAAATTCCCATAAGGATTCGTTCCATCTGAAGCTAGTCCAAGTCTCAAATTTCTTGATTCATTTTTGAATGTAGGAAATTCTTTATCAATGTTCTTCCATTGCACATAATCTGCAAGATGACGAACTAGTCCATCACATTTTCGCTCATCAGCATGTCATCTAAGGTTTCTAGCATCATTTGGATTCGTAAACATACATTTAAACCTTGGAATTATTGGTAGATACCAAACTGCCTTCGAAGGAGGGTCGTGCTTTGTGACCTCATCACTATTCTCTTTGTCACTATCTTTGTATTTTCTATATAAAATACAACCATTAAGACATGCATGAATCTTTTCATATTCCATATCCATTGGACAAAGTATCGTTTTTGCCTCATACATTAGATCAGGTAGTGTATTACTTTCAGGAAGCATTTCTTTCAACAACTGAAGCAATTCTGTGAAGCTTTTATCATTCCATCCATTTAATACCTTCAAATTTATCAACCTTAACACTGATGATAACCGTGTGAAGTTAGGTGAACCAGCGTACAACGGGGTCTCTGCATTTGTAGTCATATTTTCATACACAGCTTTAGCAAATGTTTGTACTCCAACATCATGAATCATTTCCTTTAATCTATTCTCCATTGTCGAGTCCACAAATTCATGTGTTTCAGCCACAGTTGGTGTAAGATTCGCTAAATTTAATTAAATAAATAAATAATTAATTAATAAATGTGGGTAGGAGGAGCCTTTATAACATTAAATGTTAATTAATGTGATGTAGAAAAGTATTAGCTAAAATGGTTGAAAGTACTTGGTTATGTGAGAGGACTTGGGTTCAAGTCCTATGTGTGCCATATAAGGAACTGAATTGGGAGAGAGCAAAAAGGGAGGCCATTGGCGATAAAAGAAACTCTCAAAAGTCCAATTTTAAGCAATGGAAAAAAGGTTAGGGGAGCTGAACCACATTCTATTTATGTTTTATGTGTAACTGTATGAATTATAACATGTATATGTATGATCATTCCTCTTTTGCATTGAAATTCGTGTTTCTAAAATTTTTCCAAAAATCGCCTGGCGGGCGATGAACTGCCGTCAGGCGACTCATATATTTTGTGTGGTTTTTTGGGTTCCTGCTAAGGAACCGCCTGACGGTAAGCAACGTGCCGCCAAGCGACACAAGCCTAATCCATCCAGTTTATAGGTTTTTTCATGAACTACCTGGCGATGATGAATACCCGCCAAGCGATCTGAGGATAGTGACTCAATTTTGTAGTTTTACTGGTTATGGAATGATTTTGATGGGGAAAAAGGGATATTCTAACTATTGGTGAATAATTAGATGCCAGGTATCGTCGAATTTCATGTGATTGGGGGTTAAATTGAAAGGAAATTGTAGGAACATCGGTTTAGGGTTTAAGAAATTGGGGGTTTTCAAGTTGATAAGGATTAAGGTGCGAATTGAAGTTGGGTACCTGTAGGCACTCTTCCGAATTGATATTTCCTAGCGTGGGATGTACAATTGACTGTTAAATTATGAAAATCATTAGAGGAACGCGTTTTGGAAATGTTGGGGAGTGAAAAATTGTCGCCAAGCGACATGCGTGGACCAGCAAAGGGATGGTTGACTTGACAGGGGCAGATTGGCTTGCAGTGTGGAATGGTATTGGGTAGTGAATCTGATCAGGAGGAAAAATATATATAGTGGAGTTAGTTGGATTTTGGAAAGGGACTCATGACTTGTGAGGTTAAGAGTGGGAAGCCATAGGTAAGATCTAAGTGATTGAAATGAATTGGACAATAAAATGACTGAACTACCGCAAGAGTGAATTTACTTGAGCGAGACATTGTGTTCCTAATGGTTATAGAAAGTTTATTATTAACCTAAGGTTGAATGTTGTTAAGGATTACTAATAGCATGAATTAAATGGGGATTTGATGTGATAATTATGTTGATGGGCAGGCACAATAGACACTCATAATAGGCAAAGAAATGACAATTAAACTGGTTAAGTGTCAATTAATTTGTGTTCAGCTTAGAGGGAGGTTGCATTCTTAAAGGGAATTGAAGGATATTGTAAGACCCGTGGGATTTAATTAATTAAATAGATAATTAATTAATAAATGCGGGTGGGAAAATAATTATGAAAAGCATGACGTGGAAAAGTACTAACTCAAGTGGTTGAGAGTACTTTGATTGTGTGAAAGGACTTGGGTTCGAATCCTATGTATGCCATTTTTGAGTTATTATTCGTTAATATTTTTAATATATGTTAATCATGTTGTAAAATAATATGTTAATTGGATGATGATTGTTAGCATGAAATATGAATTGGCATGATGGCTTGATGTTGATTGGGCAATTGCATGGTTATGGGTTCAAGTCTTGGGAAACCCAAAGTAAACCTTACTTTTCTTTTGCTAATGTTAACTTTGGATAGAATTGGAAGGGGTATGCATAGCCACCAGGCGGCTCATCCATTTTTGCGTGTGCTATTGTGTTTCTGGGTGTAGCGCCTAGCGGTGAATCCCTGTACCACTAGGCGACTCAAAGTCTGGGAATGTTATGGGTTTTTCTGCATGAAGCGCCTGGCGGATTTGGCTGAGACCGCCAGGCAATGCGGGTCTGTGGACCGATTTGTGTTGTTTCGCGTGGTTTGACATGAATTGCTTGAAGGAAAAGCGAGGAGTGGCTCTTAGGAGATGATCGAGATTAGTAAATCTCTGACTTTGGGCGTAGTTGATAGAGTAATTCGATGGAACAGTGAGTATGGAACGTAGGGTTGGCAAAGTGATGTTTTAACGAATTTTTGGATAATGGGTGGTGATTTGCACTGGAATTGTGTTAGATGTGGTCGACGCTGAAAATTTGTACCCTTGCTAGCATGTGTACGATCGGAAAGATGAACCTAACATAGAACAAAATGGAGGAGTGTCCAAGGTGGGCTTTATAGCGCTGGAATTTCTGGAGTTTCCCAGAATCCTAAGCACCGCCTGGCGGTAATGGTTTAGTCGCCAGGTGCAAGCATAGAGAAGGGGAAATTGTGTGGCTGTGAGGTGTACTGGAGGGGTTTTGTTGCTGAGTCTTGATTTTGGGGGAGGAGTAGATTTGTGAGGAGAACAAAGTTGGGTGCAGTAGAGGGATGTGAAAACTTGGTGGTGATATGTGGAAATTGGAGTATGACATTTGGAGAGTTGAAGTGGAGAGGACATATATCTTAGGTACAACAAGGGCTACAGCTGGAGCGACAGTGGGGTGTTGTACAACTCGCATGGAGACAGTAATGGGGATAGGAGAAAACACAGAATAGTATGATTAATTGAGATAAGCCAAAGTGGATAAATTGTAATATATTAGTACTAAACAAAGATTGGTAAACAAAGGAAATCTGATATAAGCTTAGCTATATGACGAGATGATGAAGTTAGAACAGGTGCGTAAGAGTATCAATGATTTATTGGATTAGTAAGATTGTACTTAAGACATTATAATTAGTTGAAATTTCGGTTTGGAGATCTTATATGGTATTGAGACTTTTGGTTAGATGACTTGTTGTAAGTGAAGTTGATTAGTTGGGAAGGTTCACTATTAGTTGTACTAACTTAGAATGCAAACTGTTAGAGAGCCAAACTAGAAAGGGGAAAAATCATTTAAGTGGGATTGTTGATATATATATACTAGAATTATGACTCGTGCAACGCACAGGGTATTTTTTAGATGAATGAATTTTGTTTTTTTATAGTAAATGGAAAAAAATTAAGAAATTAAAAATAAATATTAATAGTAATGATAAATAAGTTTAAAATAGGTGATATTAATTTTATCATGTTTATAAATGAATGCATAAAGTTCTGAACATTCAGGATCATAACAATATTAATTGTAGTAATTATTGTTTTGTCTAATATAAAGTTTTAACTTTTTGAACATTTATAATATGTATACAAAACTTCTGATAGATTTCATGGGTTAGAAGACCATTATAGTCTGCAATATAAAATTGATATAACTTTATTAAATTTAAAGTTTGACCAAAAAAGCAAAAGAATGCAATACAATAATTGACAAATAACCAAAATAGTATAAGATTAATTTGTATACCTCTTATCAAATATTTTTAAATATTTATTTGTAAACCACATTTGTAGTTGTAGCGGTTAGTTACATTTCCATTTTCATCCATAATTAGTATTTTCAATCCAATCTTCTTTATTATTTCACTGTAGAATCTGTTACATATAGTTGTCCATGAATGAATATGGAGCGAGAAAGATAAAGTCCAACTTTAGAGAGGGTTTATAACTAATTAAATTAAATATTCACAATACATCACACAAATTCATTTCTTAATTAAATTAAATATTAATACAACTAAAATTCATTTCTCAATAAAAAAATAATATAATTAAAATCCAACTACAATACATCACACAAATTTTCAATTAAAATTTAATACAATCATAATTTCGTAATTTTGCAACCACAATTTTGTATAGAACTAAAACATAATAACATTTAGTATTTATTAATTATAACGTTAGTATTTATTACTTTTCGTATTTATTAATTATAATGTTAGTATTTATTATTTCTTGTATATATAAATTTATATTAATGTTATTCGTGATGGATAAGAAATTGCTTCTTTTGATTTATTTTCCCTCTTTTATTTTATTTTAATTCTTTTCATATTTTTATATTTTATATATTAATGCTATTCGTTAAGACTGATAAAAGATTATTTCTTTTGATTTATTTTCCCTCTTTTATTTTATTTTAATTCTTTTCATATTTCCATACTTATTATTAAAAAAAACAAATATAAATAATTTCAAAATTATATATTAATATTTCGTGTTTGAAACAAAATATTATATTTTAAAAGTACACAATATAAAATAAAGTACTAAAAAATTAAATTAAATATTAAATTATGTAATTAAATATTAATAAGAGAGCTTAAATACCTTCTTTTTTCACCAAAATCAGTATTAAAATAAAATCATTAATTATTCTACAAACTTGAAAGAAACTACAACTATAAAAGAAAAACCTAAAATTTATCATATCATAAAAAAAATCAGCAAAAAGTAAAGATATGAGGTTGTCATCCCTCTGAATTCTACATACTACATAGTCCTTATCATTAGACTTACTAAAACCACTACATTATCATCAACTAATATGGGAACATAGTACAGAGGATTCAATCTCTCGAATTCTGATGATAATAGAAACTTTTACAATCAAAGAAACTTTCCTTACCACTGTTAAGTTTGGCTCGTATCACACTACATTTCTTATTGAGCTCTAAATTCACATGGACTATAATACTCTCCTTTTGCTTTGTCGCTCTGAATTCACCTGGACTATAATGTTCTCCTTTTACTTGGTCCTCTTCTTTGTACTCATATGGAATGCCTAGTCATATCACATCAAAAGAATAGAAAACAAAATCAGTCACGAAACCAAAGTTTCATTAAAGAGGTTCTTTTATATTATATATATGTATATGTATAAAGACTAACGACAAAATAAATTTGAAAATTAGTTAATTAACTTATCAATTCTCACACTTCAAAAGAAGATGACGTATTTAAAGGGATAAATTAGATAATGGGACGACTGCAAAATATTCCATGAATGACTTAATAAGCAATAATTCATATGTGTTTAAATTAGTTCATATGTGTTTAAATGATTCGATTATATTAAAACATATTATATGTCAGTGAAACAATTTCATGAACAATTTCTTATTATATACCCGAAACGGTGATCAAGAAATGAACTTCAACCTAAAAGGAAGAATTGAAAAAAAAATCAAAAGAATTGAAAAAAAGAAACTGATGCTCACAGGACATTGAAAGAATAAGAAAACATCTTAAATAAAAATAAATGTGCATAACCTAGATTTAAATGTAATAACATTGAACAAATATCAAGACAGTATGAATCCAATCCTGAAAGAATAAGTTGAGAAAATGGAAGACAATTGCAGGATCTGATGATTTTGAGCACCTGAAATTAGCATTTTGCAATTAGCGGTGGTGACGGACATATTAAATTTAAAAAACTGATGCGCACAGGAAATGATTGGCACCAAAGGCTTGGATCTTTACCAAGGTAACCAATCACTAAATAGTTGCTTGTGAATAATGTTTGTGTGACCATCCAAGTGCTCCACCACATTCCCCTTATAGAAACAAAAATCCCACTTACCATCCAACAATTAATGTGTTTTAAGGACAATAGTAACAACTTCCATACTAAATAAATTACTAAAGCAATGTTGGTTTATAAAATTGTATCATAATCAAATTGCTTACTACTACAATGATATAACTTAACAAAATGATATAACTTAACATGTACTATTAAACGTTTTTTATTTGTAGTTCATTGAATTTTTTCTTTTCAATGGAAGAAACCTATTTCACCTAGGTCTATCCATGATCATTAGACATAAAATGATACGATCTATGCTTAATGATTAGTTAAAAATTTTGCGCGATCTTGTTACAAAATTCTGCTATGATTTTTATTTGCTTGGCTCTTGTACACTTTTTTTTCTATTGTAACGTCATAATTCCTTATACATCCAATCACCGAATCTTAAGAATAACAATGATGATATAGTCAAATTTGATAGAAGTAACATGCCAATATGTTGTGATGATGAAATGATAATAAAACAGAAATGTCTTGCTAATAAAACAATGCCTCTGCTGGAAGATCACAATGCAGTTAATGAACTTACTTCGATCTTGAATTGTAATTTGTGCTACCTTAAATTGTATTATGTATAGACTCCAACACTGCCTAAGACAACAGTTCCACCTTGGGTTCCAATCAACAAATCTGAGTATGTCAGAATAATGGGATAAAGCTTCAGAAAGAGGATCACCAAGTTGTAGAAGTTGTTTAGTGTGCTTCCACTTAAAACGTCCTTTTTTACTGTTTATTAATCACGTGTGCATGGTTCGTTGCTTGGGTAACCATGCACGTCACATACACACGGACCTTTCCTCTTAGCCTTTATATACCCACCTTTCTCTCTCTTTTTGTACACAAAACTATCATTCAATATACAGTTTCTCTTTTCTTTTCTTTTCTCTGTGCTTTTTGCTTTTCATGTTGAGTTTGAGCGAATATGCAACTTTCGCACTGCATGCCTAACGCTCTGCTGCATCTTCAAGTGTTTTTGATATGCCCATACGATTCTAAGATGGTATCAGAGCACTTCATTTGAAGTGCTCTACTGCGCATCTCTGATCGTTCTTTCTTTCTTTGTTCTTTAATCTGTTATTGCATTTCTGGTACTTCTTTCTTTCTTTCACCATGAGCAAAGATTCATCTGATATCATTTCTGTCAATAGTGACCTATACTTGCATCCAAATGAAAGTCCGGCTGTTGCGTTGGTCTTGCCGGTCCTAGACATCAACAACTATCATTCATGGAAGAGGTCCATGACTACGGCTCTCATTGCAAAGAACAAGTTCGAGTTCGTTGATGGATCAACTCCTGAACCAGCAAAGGATGAAGACATTTATCAAGCATGGAGAAGGTGCAATAACATGGTGGTTTCTTGGCTCGTTCATTCGGTGTCACCGTCCATTCGTCAAAGCATTCTGTGGATGAGCAAAGCTGAGGATATTTGGAAAGATCTTCAAGCAAGATATTTTCAAGGGAATCTTATACGCGTTTTTGATCTTCAAATGGAGGCCTCTTCCATCAAGCAAGGGGATCTTACGGTAACCGATTATTTCACTAAACTCCGCATAATCTGGGATGAGATAGAAAACTTTCGACCCGATCCTACATGTTCTTGCAAGTGTTCTTGTGGTGTAATGACTTTGATATTACAAAGAAAGGTGGAAGACCAAGTGATGCAATTTCTCAGAGGCTTGAATGAACAATATAATAATGTAAAATCTCATGTGCTTTTGATGGATCCCATGCCTTCGATCAATAAGATTTTTTCATATGTTGCTCAACAAGAGAGACAAATCATGGGAAATAACGCTTTCAATGACATGGAGGTGAAAGTCAATGCTGCCAACAATCAAATAAGTTGCACTTTTTGTTGGAAGAGCGGCCATCTTGAAGCCAATTGCTACAAGAAAAATGGGTTTCCCCAGAACAGTGACAACAAGGGTTTCAAGAATGTAAATAAGAAAGTTTGTGTTCATTGTGGACGAAACGGGAACACTATAGATGTTTGCTATAGGAAACACGGGTTTCCAGCAGGATATAAGTTCTCCAACAGTAAAGCTAATGCTGTCAAAACCATGGATGATCAACAAGAAAGTAGTCAAGATAATGTGACTCAGGAACAAGACTTTCGTCCGACGCAACAACAATATCAGGCTCTCATGAATTTGCTTCAAAGCAATAACAAAGAAGGTTTAGCAACGGAGGCACATGCAAATAAGATCAATATCATTTTCACATATTTGACTCAACGAGGTAACAGTTTTGTTGGCACTTGCGTTCTTGGTAAAAATAATGTTTGGATCTTAGACTCAGGGGCAACAGATCATGTATCTTGCTCTTTGAAATACTTTGAAACTTATATTAAAATCAAACCCATTACTGTTAATCTCCCAAATAACACTTTTGTTAATGCCACACATAAAGGTAATGTTAGATTAAAGGATCAGCTTCTTTTAAAAGATGTCTTGTTTGTCCCTTCTTTTGGCTATAATTTGATGTCTATCTCCAAGCTTATGTGCACCCTCAGTGTTGAGATTATCTTCACTTCTAACCTTTGTGTCATTCAGGATCAGATTTCGAGAAAGAAGATTGGTATAGCTAAATCCAATCATGGCCTTTATATCTTCGATGATCAAGTTTCTCCTCTTGTCAATTCTCAAAACTGTAATAGTGTAGATGTTAATCTTTGGCATGATAGATTGGGCCATTTGTCTGATGATAGATTAGCCATTTTGAATCGAAAACATTCATATATCAGATATAATAAGACTGGTAGATGTGACTCTTGCCATTTTGCTAAACAGAAAAAGCTTCTGTTTCCCAGTTCTATTTCTTATGCGAATAAATGCTTTGATATTTTGCATGTTGACATATGGGGACCATGCACTATACCCTCCTTGCATTCTCATAGATATTTTCTCACGATTGTCGATGGTTATTCACGCTTTACATGGGTTTACTTACTATATAACAAATTTGAAGCTCGAAAATATCTCGCAAATTTTATATCTCTTGTTAAGAATCAATTTGAGATGTCAGTAAAAACTATACGTAGCTATAATGGCCCATAATTCAACATGAAGGAATTGTTTGAGGTTGAGGGCATCGTGCACCAAACCAGCTGCGTGGAAACACCAGAACAGAACGGATTAGTCGAACGCAAACATCAACATTTGATGAACGTGACTCGTGCTCTTCTTTTCAGGTCATGTGTTCCTTCTGCTTTTTGGTGTTATGCTCTAGAATATGCCACTTATCTTGTGAATATCACTCCTACACCTTTATTGAAAAATGACTCTCCTTTTGAAAGATTATATAAAAGAAAGCCTGATCTCACTATTTTACGCGTTTTTGATGTTTATGTTACAACGGAACTTTGACTGCCAACAAGACCAAGTTAGACCCTAGGGCTGATCTTGGTATTTTTCTTGGTTTTAAAAACAACACCAAAGGATACATGGTTTTTAGTCTCAAAAATCATGGTCTGTCAGTATCTAGGAACATTGTGTTTCACGAAGATATCTTTCCATACTATAATATTTCTAATGATAAAAGAAACACCAATGAACCTTCTCTACTTACTGATTCCTTTCCCAATCTCGCGTATGAAGAAACTGAGAATACTTCCCATGAAACTGTGAGTCACAATGATAATGTTCAAAATGAAAATAATGATAGCATTACTTCTCGAGATCATGTTTCTAGAACTAGGAGGCTTCCGTCGTATCTAAATGATTATCATGTTTACTTTAACACCTCAAAAACAATCAAACATCCTATAGAGTCTTACATCTCATATTCTAAACTCTCTCCACACTTTAAACACCTTATTTGTTCACTTGACAGTAACGAAGAACCTGCCACCTTCGAGGAAGCCACGGGCATCAAAGAATGGTGTAATGCTATGAACGAGGAGATAAAAGCCTTGGAGCGAAATAAGACTTGGACTGTTGTTGACTTGCCACCTAACAAGAGTGCTATAGGTTGTAGATGGGTGTACAAAGTGAAGTTCAAAGCCGATGGAAGTGTTGAGAGACATAAGGCATGCCTTGTTGCCAAAGGCTACACACAAATGGAGGGATTGGATTTCTTAGATACGTTCTCCCCTGTTGCTAAGCTCACCACCGTTCGACTCCTTTTGTCTCTTGCAATTGTAAAGGGATGGCACTTGAAACAATTGGACATGAACAATGCGTTCCTTCACGGAGAGCTGAACGAAGAAGTATACATGGCTCTTCCCTCTGGTGTAAGTTCCAACAAACCTAATCAAGTTTGTAAATTGCATAAGTCTTTGTATGGCCTTAGGCAGGCTAGCCGCCAATGGTACGAAAAATTGACAACTCTTTTGCTATCACATAACTTTAAACTTGCTAAAGGTGACCACACTCTCTTCATTAAAAGGTCTGACACCAGTATAACTGCCATTTTAATATATGTGGATGACATTATATTAACCGGGAACAATATCACTGAGATCAATAACATCACCAAAACTCTGGATGATACTTTTAAAATTAAGAATTTAGGATATTTAACCTTTTTCCTTGGTCTTGAGGTGGCACGGAGCAAGAAGGGAATACACCTTTCACAGCGCAAATACACTTTGGACCTTCTGCAAGAGACGGGTATGCTCGCCTCAGCACCTGTTTCCACCCCCATGAATTTTTCTAAACGTGCTATAGTAGATAAAGGTGTCCCTCTTTAAGATCCAACTCCTTTCAGAAGGCTTGTCGGCAAGCTCATATACCTAACCAATACTCATCCCGACATCACTTACGCTGTTCACAATTTAAGTCAACATGTTTCTTCACCAACCACCGTGCATCAACAAGCCGTTTTTCGAATCCTGAGATATTTAAAGCAGAGTCCGGGAGATGGCATCTTCCTTGCTGCCAACAGTGAACTCAAGCTCAATGGCTTCAGTGATTTGGCCTGGGTCGGATGCCCCGAAGCACAAAAATCCTTGACTGGGTGCATTATCTATCTTGGACGTTCACCTATAGCGTGGAGATAAAAAAAAGAATACTGTCTCGAGAAGCTCTTTGGAAGCTGAATATAGAGCCCTTGCCTCAACCACATGCGAGCTTCAATGGTTGCTCTACCTGCTCGAAGACCTTCATGCTGAACATACACAACCAACGCTTCTTTTCTGTGATAATCAATCAGCCTCACAAATTGCTTTAAATCCCGTGTTTCATGAGCGAACGAAACACATTGAGATACATTGCCATGTTGTGAGAGAGAAGGTTCAACAGGGAATCATCAAGCTTCTGCCCGTTAGCACGAAGGAACAACATGCAGACATTCTCACCAAAGCCCTTGCTCCTGCTGTCTTCCATTCCATACGTAGCAAGCTGGGAATGCTCAACATTCACTCCCAGCTTGAGGGGGGCTGTCAGAATAATGGGATAAAGCTTCAGAAAGAGGATCACCAAGTTGCAGAAGTTGTTTAGTGTGCTTCCACTTAAAACTTCCTTTTTTACTGTTTATTAATCACGTGTGCATGGTTTGTTGCTTGGGTAACCCTGCACGTCACATACACACGGACCTTTCCTCTTAGCCTTTATATACCCACCTTTATCTCTCTTTTTGTACACAGAACTATCATTCAATATACAGTTTCTCTTTTCTTTTCTTTTCTCTGTGCTTTTTGCTTTTCATGTTGAGTTTGAGCGAATATGCAACTTTCGATCTGCATGCCTAACACTCTGCTGCATCTTCAAGTGTTTTTGATATGCCCATACGATTCTAAGAAGTCCGGTTGAAAAAAATCAGAAGCAATACACTGATCTAACATATATAAAATAAATTATCTGGATTTAAGTGCATAACCTGGATTTAAGTGTAGTAGCTTTGAACAAATATCAAGATAGTTTGGATCCAATCCTGAAAGAACAAGTTGAGTAAATGGAAGACAGTTGCAGGATCTGTAGATTTTTAGAACCTCAAATCAACATTTTGCGATTACTAGTTGTGGCAAACAGATTAATTCAAATAAACGGATGCACACAGATTAAGTGTAGTACCTTGTAGTTCCCAAATGTTTCCGCTCTTCATCAGAACTCAACTTTGGAATCAAGGGAAAGTAATACCAACAATCTAAACTCCATAACAATGTAATTATTGTTTAATCTATAACAACAATCTAGCATAGCATTAAATAATTTCTCTGTTATCAAAGGTGTCAACACCCAATTTTGTCTAGGTAAAAAATAAAATTTTGACTTTGATAATAATTAAGAGAAGAGAAAAATAGAAGAAAAAAATGAACATAGAGTATATACATATATTTTTATTTTTACTTTCTATCTTATTATAACTTTAGTTTTATCTTTTTATTTTTATTTTTTTATTTTACTTTCAGCTTGTTTTATTGTTTTTATTTTATTTTATATATCTTTTTTTAATATATTATAAAAATTAAGATGAGGTGAAAAGGTGGAAATTGGAAGTCAAACGTAAGTCCTCTGCTGATAGTTCCCTCTCCATGCAAGGAAAACATTCAAACCTTCATATTTTACTCCATCTCTTTGTCTTTGCACAAAAATAGAAATGTTGGATATCTGTGTATGTGTATTACTATGGCACGGCAGTCGTAGAGCAAAGGTATAGGATGACTGGAAGCATAGCTATTGAAAAGGGGACACAACTTCCAAGCAGAGGGGAGGATTTTACCGTTTCAAAAATACAGTTGATAACACAGGCAACAAAGAGGGAAGAGAGCAGGAGAGATCGGGGGAGCACAAAGAGGAGATCTCTCGGGCTAAGACAATACCTTTAATTAAATGTGCAAAAGTTATGTGGTTTTTTCAAAATATTTAATTTTCCCTAAAAATATTAATAAAAGATTGTACAAAAAACAACAAAACTATTTTTTTGATTTTTTGGGCCCGACGAGGATTAATCCTCGCTCCTACGTATCTCCATGTGAATGGAGAATCAGGGTTACGTAGTACGTTTTGAAAAAACTATTTGGAAAACTATTTAAAAAATGATTTAATTTGTTTTATAATTTTGAAAACCTTTTTATTTAAATTTTAGTATTATTTTAAAATTGGTGTCATGCAACGCGAGCGGTCGGATAGACACTTGAAATAAATTCTTGTTTTCTAATCTTTTATTTTTTTATCTTTTTAAATCATTTATATATTTTTCATATTTTTTTAAAGTTATTTTAAAATAGTTATGGATGTCATTGCGACATGAGCAACCAAATAGATATAAAGAATAAACAAAGAAAAATGTTTTTTTATTTTTATATCATTTGTATATATTTTTAGAAAAAATAAAAGTCTAAATTGGATGTCATGCGACGCGAGCGGCCGGGCAGACAATAAAGAAATGGGAAAAAAAAAATTATGATAAAAAAAAGAATGAAAATTAAAAAAACTAAATCAAAAGATGAAAGAATTGAGAATGACGTACCTTACAAAAATTTCAATATCTCCTCACCTTTTCTTTTTTCTTTCTTTGCTTCCTCTTCTAATATTTTTGTGTTTTTTTCACAAGAGAGATAAAAATGAGAGGTGCCTATGTGGGTGATAATGAGAGGAAGAGAGAGTGTAGAGAATGTTTTCTTCTTCTTCTTTCTACTTCCTTCAATGTTTTTTTAAGAGATATAAAAAAGGAGGTGTGTATGTGAGAGTGGTGATGGGAACGAATTAGAGAAGTGTAGAGAATTCTTTTTTTCTGGTCATGATAGAGTGCGTATTTATATTCACAACTTGCAATGTCAATGCAATCTCAGCCTTAATTGTAACGAACAATATAAGGAAGGAATTGGTCATGATAGTATCAAATTATGAGTATCAAATTGCAGCAAATTAGAGCACAAAATTAATCCCAATTAATAATATTGATTCTTACCATTTGAAGAAATATTGCTTCTAATTATTATTATATAATTAATTTCTCTATCAGGAACAAAGGTAGAAAATATTTGATTTATTGGGTTCATGAAAATTAATAACAAATTGGGCTCTTCCCTCTTTATTCCTTTTTTTTTTCTTTTTTTTCTCTAAAGTTGATGTTTGAAAATCTTTTTGAAGAAAATTTTGTTTCACATTTTTTTTTATTTTCCATTAACTAAAAAACCCTTTTTTTTTATTTTTTTCGAAAATAAATTTATTCACCCAGACGAAATTGGGTGTTGACAATTGTAACACTGTAACACATAGCTCGGGGGTGAGCAGAGGTATCCACCACAAGTGCAAGCATCCGCTGAATCCGACCAGGTTATATGTATCCGGATGAGTCGAGTCGTGTCTTAGTGTATTGTTTGAAAAGTCATAACATGCTTGGGTGATATGTGTGTATGGTATGGTGAATATATATATTTGATCGTATGGATGAAATCTTTGGTGCTCTAGCTTACCCTACTTTCTTTGTTGTGTGTTCTACTGTGTGGTACTCCCTTTTACGATGATCATCAACTTGTTGGTGTGAGCAGATGCGAGGAACACCCGTGGGCAACAGGGAGGTGATGGTTCCGCCGCATAGTCCGTGTGGACTGGACTTTAGTTTCTTTTGGGCTTTTCTTTAGGGCTATGGCCCATGTATTTGTTTGTTCTTGGATTTATATACATTTGGTAAAACCGTTATCCTGTTTTTGTTGGCATCGTGGTGTGCCTAGTTTTGTAGGGGTGGCGTTAAGGACCCCAAGACTGCGTTGTTATACTAGTATGCTTCAAGACAACTTAAGGTACATGAGCATAACTATCCCACTCATGACTTGGAGTTGGCAGCCATAGTATTCGGCTTGAAGATCTAGAGACACTATTTGTATGGTGCTTAGTTTCGCGTGTTCAGTGACCACAAGAGCCTCAAGTACTTGTTTGATCAGAAGGAGCTGAACATGAGGCAGAGGAGGTGGATGGAATTGCTAAAGGATTATGACTTCGAGCTCCTATATCATCCTGGGAAGGCAAATGTGGTGGCAGATACCTTGAGTAGGAAGATAGTGCACATTGCACACCTTATGATTAAGGAGGTGGAACTATTGGAGAAGTTCAGACACATGAGGCTGCAGGTGGAGTTGGGGCCCGAATCCATTAGTTGTAGTACTCTTGCTATATCTAGTGACATTTTGGACTCAGTCAGAGAGAGGCAGTTGTTGGATGCCAGTTTGAACAAGGTCAGAGAACAACTTGGATCAGATGAAGCCAGAGACTTTGCTTTGGGTGATGATGGCATACTGAGGTTCCAAGGTAGAGTATGTATACCTGATGATGCAGGGGTGAAGAAGTTAATCCTTGAGGAAGGACACAAAAGTCGTCTTAGCTTGCATCCTGGCATGACTAAGATGTATCAGGACCTCAAGGAGACCTTCTGGTGGCAAGGGATGAAGAAAGATGTGGCCCTGTTTGTATCAGCCTGTCTGACCTTTTAGAAGGCGAAAGTGAAGCACTAGAGACCCGGTGGGATCCTATAACCCTTAGAGATACCAGTGTGGAAATGAGACAACATCTCCATGGATTTTTTGACCCATCTGCCACGGACTTTTAGAGGACATGACACCATCTGGGTGATCGTGGATCGACTGACCAAGAGTGCCCACTTCTTGGCGATGAACTTGAGGATGTCCATGGCCAAGTTAGCCTAGTTGTACATTAAGGAGATCATAAGGTTGCATGGAGTACCTTCGAGCATAGTTTCTGATAGAGACCCACGATTTACATCCCGGTTCTGGCAAACCTTACAAGAGGCTTTGGGGACCAAGTTGACTATGAGCTCAGCCTACCATCCCTAAACCGATGGCCAATCAGAGAGGACCATTCAGTCACTTGAGGACTTACTGCGGACGTGTATATTGGATCACCTGGGGGCTTGGATGAGGTGTTGCCCTTGATCGAGTTTACCTACAACAACAGCTTTCATGCGAGCATTGGCATGGCGCCGTATGAGACTCTTTATAGTAGGAAGTGTAGGACTCCCCTATGTTGGTATCAGGATGGGGAAGCAGTGCTTGTCGGACCAAAGTTGTTGGAACAAACTACGGAGAAATTCAAGATGGTGAGAGATAGGATGCAAGCCTCTCAGAGTAGGCAAAAGGCTTATGCAGATCGTAGAAGGAGACCCTTGGAGTTTGCGGCGGGCGATCATGTGTTCCTGAGGGTGACCTGAACCACTGGTGTGGGAAGGGCTCTCCGCTCGAGGAAGCTCTCTCCTAAGTTCCTTGGTCCATATCAGATCACGAGGAGGATTGGGCCAGTGGCTTACGAGATAGCTTTGCCCCCCTCAGTTGGCGAACCTTCACCCGGTATTTCATGTATCACAACTGAGAAAATATGTTTTCGACCCGTCTCATGTGCTAGAAGTTGAAGATATACAGATTAGGGAAGACCTCACAGTGGAAGTACCCCCCATCACTTTAGAGGATGGCAAGGTTGAGGAACGCCGAGGAAAGGCCGTTAGTCTTGTTAAAGTCATCTAGGATCGGAGGACGGGTGACTCGACTTGGGAGTTAGAGGAGGACATGAGAAAATCACATCCACATTTGTTTACCTGGTGAGTCTTAATTTTCGAGGTCAAAAATTTTCTTGTTGGGGAGAATGTAACGCCCAATTATTCTGCCTTAGCATTTTAAGGGCTGCCTAACAACTGTTGGGCCTAAAGGTTGACCCAAAGGATAAAACCTTTTCCAGTTACCCTAACGTTTCCACTTTCATTCATTCACAGATTTGCAGCTGTCTCCCTCAATTGTACCACTAGAGCTCTGCTAGGGTTAGCTTTCCCGTCTCGAACCAGTCCGCTCAAGGCTCAAGTACTACTTTCTGCTCCATGTAAGTAATTCTAAACCTACTGCCCTTACTCCCTAAAGCCCTTCTTCGTATTCCACCGTTTAGGGTTCAGTAATAATCTTATTTTCCTACTGTTCTACAAGTTTCCAAGGCCGTCTCTCGAGCTGTTGTGCTCCGTAGTCCCGTGTCGAAGCCTCGTGTAACCCTTTCCAGGTAAGGGAAGCTAGGGTTCACCCTTTTTTCTTTTGAGTAATATTGATTGTGCCTCTGTTTTACCGTTTGGTTATGTTTGATATGTTATATGAACTGGGATACGAGGAATTTGTGCCATTTATGATCTGTGGAGTGTAAATGCACGAGAGAACAGAAATAAGCTCTGGTTTTCTCAAATTTGATAACGTTGTCATTGACGCGATCAAATTAATACTACTAAACTATAGCAACTTCAGTATTGCTAAGATAGTAGTCAAGAAAATAGAAAGGGTAAAGTAACCCTAAGTCGTCTCCAAACGAACACGGAATTGATTTTTAACAAGTTAGTTCTTATAAAATCTATACAAAACGGTTAGTCAAATAAAATAATAAAATTATTGGAAGATTAAGATAAAGGAAAGATAAAAAAAGATAAAAACAATAGTAAAGAAAATAGATTGATTCCATTGCTTTTTCAAAATAGATTCATCATCGGTTATCTAAAGATTATTGCTCAATTAATTATTGTTGTAAATTTACAAATTAATCAATGTAAAGTCTCAATTAACTTGTTGGCGTTCTCACTTTTAACCAAAGTACAGTCTCAATTAAAAGTGAGAACTTTTAGATTATCCATAGTAAATTCAACCAAAGTACAGTCTCAATCAACTTTACTATAACTAATCATGTCTATTCTTTTATCTCCTCACCAAATAAAAAAGCTTAATTAATCAAAGTAAAGTCTCAATTAAGTGTATTTAGAGTAAATACCTTTAACCAAAGTAAAGTCTCAATTATTGGTAAAAACTCCTTTAATCATATGAAAGTTTCTAAATAAAATCAAAGTAAAGTCTCAATTCAATTTAAAAACCCTTGGACTCGTATGACCAACATGCATATAGATTTAAAATCATTACTTCTTACATGATTCAAAGATAAAAGACATAGATGAATTAAAATCTCAACAATAATAAAAAGAACAAAGAAATTAATTGATCTAACCTCAGAATCCAATTAAGAAATTACAATGGAATCAACCCAAGAAGTTTAGAACTCCATGAATGCAAAATAAAAATAGAAGAATAGAGACAAGAAAAGAGAGAGAAAGGAAACGAAATTAGGCACCCCTAAGGGTTCCAAAACTCCGAAGTCCCGAGCTTGTCTTTTTTCTGCTTCTCCCTTGGTCTCTTTATATAGGAATTGGACTGGGCTTTTCTGTTGCTAAAATCTCTCAAATATCTTTTAAAATAAAGATAAAGATAAATATTTAAAAATATTTGGAGAGATATAGACTATTTGACAAATATAATTGGTTGATAATATCAATATCAAATATAATTAAATTAATTAATTAATTAAAGATATATGATAAATTATCACCAATTAGTATTTGTATTAATTTTCCAAATCAACCCTTTGCAATCTCCTTAAATTATCTTCTAAAGAATCCAATATCTTCAAGATATATTTGTTTGTTATGGAACTAAAAAGATTCAAGAAGATCTTGTCATATTTGAAAAGATTTGGTAGTTATTATCTTTTAATATTTTATGATATAATTAAATAAGATAATTATTTAAAAATATCAAATAAAATATCTAAAGATATATTTTCCCAAATTATGTTCTATCATAAAGATAAAGAAAACCGCAAGGTCCAATTTTTCTTTCCTCTCTTCTTGGTTTAGCCAAACTTCTTCACTTTTTCAAGCTTTTCTTGTCGTCTTCATGCAATGCTTGGCTTGGATTTTTGTGCTTTTGATAATTTCTTATTCTTGGATTTATCTTTAAGGTGTCATGAAGCTTTAATCAATTTATTTCCACACCTCCATGAGCTCAACTTAGCTGCAGCTGCATTAACACACTTCAAAATATCCAAAGAACATTTATGCAACTAAAAAGCTATTTTTAACATGTTTTTGTATCTCATGCTCAATAATCCCAATAATAGGAAATCCCAATTAAATCAATCTTTAAGCACACAAATTCAATTAAATACCCAGAATTAAACATTAAATGAGGGCAAAAATACGCACTCATCATACCCACACAGTTATCCTTTTGCACTCCTTGGCAAAATTGAGTAATTTCAAAACTTGTTCTGAGGTATTTTATTTCACATCAACACTGGATCAAAGCAATGAACATCATTGGAGACAAATCAATCTTCTAGAAATCAATTATCATGTATATACAAACAGAAAGATTCTATTTTTCACACATGAGTTAATCTTTTGAATTCACAAGACAATCAATTATGAAAGAAAGTACTCAAGTTAAATGTGTATTTTCTCACCAAAATTCGCTCAAGTGTTTTGGCTTGTGTTTTCACTCAAAATACTCATGCAAGTAACCACTTGTAATACTTAACAAGACTCTAATATTCACAAACTTTCAAAAAACATGCATTAAAAGATCATGAGGACTCTTTTACAGGTTATAATGGGGCCAAGGCAAAGGTAGGAAAAATTTTAGGATTTTTGGGTTTTTGAAATTTAAATATAGATAGAATAATGGATCATAATTTCAAAAACAACTCTTTTGTGTTTATTGCTTGTTGCTCTCTCTCTCTCTTTTTTAGAAAGCAATTATTATTTTTTTTTCATTTCAGCACTTTTTCATCAACAATTTTTCCTTTTGCCATTTTTTTTAATTTGTGGGTGAGGTACTCAGCCACACACTTTATTCCTCAACAATTCCTGAACACAATCCATTAGCTCCTTCTTTCTTCCTAAGGTAAAACATGGTCTTTTTCTTTTCAATGTTTATGCAATAGGCTTAAAACAAGAAAAAGAGGTTTAAAGCTCAAAGGGGCTACCAATGGATTAATATCAAGGTGGGCTTATTTGGCCAAGTAGCTAAAAATAAGAAATGCCTCAATCATATCAAATCATGCATATTCACCTAAGTTGCAAAACAAAACAATCAAGCTAAATATTTGAGTATAAACAAACATGAGCAAGTCACTCAAGAAAAAATAGGAATGGCACATGGCAGTCCATCCTTTGCATTAAGGCTCAAGACTCACAAGATCATATTCTTTCACAAAAGATTTAATCAAGAAATTCTCAAATCAACTCAATTAGCAAATCATAGAAACAATTCACTCATATCAACATGACTTTTATTTTTCCAGAATTATGATCATCCCAATTATTGAATCAAATCCTAAAAATCCAATGTCAATATGTTTTATTGAAAACAGGGAAATATTTTTGGTGGATTTCTTAAGAGACATATTGTTTAAAAGTTCCACTTAGTAAAACGTTAATACTTTCACAATTTTCTCAAAAAGAAATCACAATTTTTTTTTCTTTTTAAATGAAAACAAAAACAAAAAATTGAAAAACAGAAAAAAGAAAAATTCTAAATATAGTTTGTTTCCCCCATACTTATTTCAAAAAAAAATGTCCTTGATGGACTTATTTTGGGGAGGAAACGAAAAATCTTGTGACTATTGGCTCAATCTGGCCATATGTCAAAATTTATTTTCTTTAATTTTATAAAGTACAAGTCAGCTTGTACAATTTTATTAAAGAAAACAAAAACACATATTTTTGAAATTTTTTTAATATTTTTAAAATTAAAAACAGAAACAAAAAACAAACATGCATGCAAATTAACTTTTCTATCAACAATGATTTCAAAAGAATTTGAATATAAGCTTTTTATCCGTTGTAGCAACCTTTCTTCTTTTTTTGCAGCCATGTCAACAAAGATAACCACTGAAAACTTATTTGTATCATTTACATCAACAAACTTGATGTGTGGAGTGTGTGGCTTCAACTCAACTTGAGCATCATCAGGTGCATTCGGATGGTTAATCGGATCATCAGTAATCCTTGTAATCTCATCTTGTGAGCACAATTTTTCACCTGGTGTTGTCGACTCTACTGCTTCATCATTAACCAAGTCAGTTGCATTAGTAGATGCTTCAGCTGCATCTTTGAATATTGTTTTCTCTTCAACTGCACTTGGTTCCTCTATTGTATTGTTCTCACAACTTTGCTCTTGAAAATGATCATTTGTACTCATATCCTCATCAACGGGTATAATTTTATATTCACATTGAGCAGCATCAACATATCCATCAGTAGATATGTTTGTGTGAGAATCTTTAATTTCTTCATCAGCAACATCTTTAGCAAAATTGATATGTCCATCAGTAGACATATTACTTTGAGCATCATTATATCCATCAGTAGATATATCAATGTGATGTGATTCCGCTATTGGTTTTTCAGACTGACTCTGCAAGCTTTGTGTGGCGGCATTCATCATCTGTTTATGATCTGTCTGATTCATCTTCATCATTTCAGTCATCATTTTCATCATATCTTCCAAAGTGACCTTTCTCACTGCATCATTCATTAGCTGACTCAAATCTTCAGACATTTGTTCAGCTTTGATGGCCAACTTCAGAAGCACATTTTTGATTTCATGACGAAGTGCATTAAAATCTAGATTTTTAGGAAATCTTTGATGGGGTTGAGGGGTGGTATTAACAGTTACAAGTAATTCTATGAAGTTGTTCTTACTTGCATCCCTCAACATATCAGACAATATTTGCTTATTTTCGTACCACTCTTGCTCAATATTTCTGCATCTTTGATCAACTCGCAACCTTTCATCCATAGACTCTAATTTCTCTATAACTTCACCCATTAATATCATAACTTCCCTATAGGATGGTCCATTGGTTGCTTCAAATTGCTGTGGTGGTACATATTGTTGTTGAAAACTATTTGGAACATATAGTTGCTGAGGTGGACACTCAGAATATGGTTGTTGCTCATATCCCAAAAAAGATGATCTAGGATATAGATCATTAAATTGTCGTAAAGTTAACCCACTTATATCAGGTGCAGAAGTAGGTGTGATAATTTGTTGTTGAAAATCACGTGGTTATTGTGGATAACAATTGTAATCCATTTGAAAACTACAATGTTGATTATTTTCATATGAAAAATTATTTTGCCTTTTTGAAAGAGGTTTTCTGAAAAGAAATAAGTTGAAACCTTGATGAGTAGACTTCCAGGAAGGAGAGGTGCGTCTCATTGGACAACTTAAGTACCTTGTCTTTCCTTAGCCAAAGTGTTTCCCAACTAGTTAGAACAAAAACTATGCTTTAAAAAAATAAAATAAAATAACTAAAGAATATAAAAAATTTGTTAGAACAAAAAATTTGAGATAAAAAAAATGTTAGTGATAAACAAAAAAAATAAAATCAAAAGAAAAAAATAAAAACAATAATAAAAATAAAAATAAAAAATCAAATCAAATCAAAAGAATAAAAATAAAAATAAGAACTAAAATGATAAAAATTCTAACCGTGTTCCCCAACAACGGCGCCAAATTTGATAACGCTGTCGTTGACGTGATCAAATTAATACTACTAAACTATAGCAACTTCAGTATTGCTAAGATAGTAGTCAAGAAAATAGAAAGGGTAAAGTAACCCTAAGTCGTCTCCCAACGAACACGAAATTGATTTTTAACAAGTTAGTTCTTATAAAATCTATACAAAACGGTTAGTCAAATAAAATAATAAAATTATGGGAAGATTAAGATAAAGGAAAGATAAAAAAAGATAAAAACAATAGTAAAGAAAATAGATTGATTCCATTGCTTTTTCAAAATAGATTCATCATCGGTTATCTAAAGATTATTGCTCAATTAATTATTGTTGTAAATTTACAAATTAATCAATGTAAAGTCTCAATTAATTTGTTGGCGTTCTCACTTTTAACCAAAGTATAGTCTCAATTAAAAGTGAGAACTTTTAGATTATCCATAGTAAATTCAACCAAAGTACAGTCTCAATCAACTTTACTATAATTAATCATGTCTATTCTTTTATCTCCTCACCAAATAAAAAAGCTTAATTAATCAAAGTAAAGTCTCAATTAATTGTATTTAGAGTAAATACCTTTAACCAAAGTAAAGACTCAATTATTGGTAAAAACTCATTTAATCATATGAAAGTTTCTAAATAAAATCAAAGTAAAGTCTCAATTCAATTTAAAAACCCTTGGACTCATATGACCAACATGAATATAGATTTAAAATCATTACTTCTTACGTGATTCAAAGATAAAAGACATACATGAATTAAAACCTCAACAATAATAAAAAGAACAAAGAAATTAATTTCTCTAACCTCAGAATCCAATTAAGAAATTACAATGGAATCAACCCAAGAAGTTTAGAACTCCATGAATGCAAAATAAAAATAGAAGAATAGAGATAAGAAAAGAGAGAGAAAGGAAACGAAATTAGGCACCCCTAAGAGTTCCAAAACTCCGAAGTCCCGAGCTTGTCTTTTTTCTGCTTCTCCCTTGGTCTCTTTATATAGGAATTGGACTGGGCTTTTCTGTTGCTAAAATCTCTCAAATATCTTTTAAAATAAAGATAAAGATAAATATTTAAAAATATTTGGAGAGATATAGACTATTTGACAAATATAATTGGTTGATAATATCAATATCTAATATAATTAAATTAATTAATTAATTAAAGATATATGATAAATTATCACCAATTAGTATTTGTATTAATTTTCCAAATCAACCCTTTGCAATCTCCTTAAATTATCTTCTAAATAATCCAATATCTTCAAGATATATTTGTTTGTTGTGGAACTAAAAAGATTCAAGAATATCTTGTCATATTTAAAAAGATTTGGTAGTTATTATCTTTTAATATTTTATGATATAATTAAATAAGATAATTATTTAAAAATATTAAATAAAATATCTAAAGATATATTTTCCCAAATTATGTTCTATCATAAAGATAAAGAAAACCGCAAGGTCGAATTTTTCTTTCCTCTCTTCTTGGTTTAGCCAAACTTCTTCACTTTTTCAAGCTTTTCTTGTCGTCTTCATGCAATGTTTGGCTTGGATTTTTGTGCTTTTGATAATTTCTTATTCTTGGATTTATCTTTAAGGTGTCATGAAGCTTTAATCAATTTATTTCCACTACTCCATGAGCTCAACTTAGCTGCAGCTGCACTAACACACTTCAAAATATCCAAAGAACATTTATGCAACTAAAAAGCTATTTTTAACATGTTTTTGTATCTCATGCTCAATAATCCCAATAATAGGAAATCCCAATTAAATCAATCTTTAAGCACACAAATTCAATTAAATACCCAGAATTAAACATTAAATGAGGGCAAAAATACGCACTCATCATCGCCCAAGCGAGCTTGTCTCGCCTAGGCGAGAACAATAGAGGCTCGCCCAAGATGTTTCACGTGAGCGGTCGCTCAGGCGACCCACGTTGCTCCTGAGCGAGCGAGCATCTCGCCCAAGCGAGAGGGGTCTCGCCTAAGCGAGACCTCGCATGAGCTATTGTTCCCTTTTTTCGAGCCCTCACCTAGACGAAGGGGGCTCGCCTGAGCGAGACCCTTCAGCCTGAGCGAGGTGCTGGGCGAGGCAGTGTGATGTATGAATGCTTTCTTGACCTTGTATGAATAATGCTTTCTTGGTTTTAAGTATTGTGTTGAAAGTATGAGATAAATGAGTATGTATGAGTAGTGTAAAGTTATGAGATGTGAATAATGGGTTGGCATGAGTTTAGCATTGATTTCTAATGAGATGGTTGGTATTAAAGAGGCATGATAATGAGAAGAGTTGGAAATCCTTTATGCATGAGAGGCTTATGATGAGTTGGAATGAGTTGGGCCTGGAACATGAAAGGCGTTGGCTTTCAAGATTGGTATCATAAACGTATACATGCATGGTGAATGTTCTTGGCTGTATGATCATGTTTGGTCTGTGTCAGTGCATAATTCCTTGGGGTCTCTAGGTGAGACTTTCAGGGTCGCACTTTAGTGGTCGGGACGTAATTCCATGGCCCCTGTTCGTGGGTGTCCCTAGTGGTGCCCCATCTGTATAACCAGGTAAGGATTCAAGGTAAGGTTGCATCCTGACACTCTAAGGAGTCAGTTAGTCTCACCTAGAGCGGACTGACTCCTGTGGTGAGAGTAGTAGGAGGCCTGAAATTCTCTAAGGGCTAACCTTGTGGTGAGGGAAATTGATTCATTGTAATACTATAACACATAGCTCGGGGGTGAGCAGAGGTATCCACCACAAGTGCAAGCATCCGCTGAATCTGACCAGGTTATATGTATCCGGATGAGTCGAGTCGTGTCTTAGTGTATTGTTTGAAAAGTCATAACATGCTTGGGTGATATGTGTGTATGGTATGGTGAATATATATATTTGATCGTATGGATGAAATCTTTGGTGCTCTAGCTTACCCTACTTTCTTTGTTGTGTGTTCTGCTATGTGGTACTCCCTTTTGCGATGATCATCAACTTGTTGGTGTGAGCAGATGCGAGAAACACCCGTGGGCAACAGGGAGGTGATGGTTCCGACGCATAGTCCGCGTGGACTGGACTTTAGTTTCTTTTGGGCTTTTCTTTAGGGCTATGACCCATGTATTTGTTTGTTCTTCGATTTATATACATTTGGTAAAACCGTTATCCTGTTTCTGTTGACATCATGGTGTGCCTAGTTTTGTAGGGATGGCGTTAAGGACCCCAAGACTGCGTTGTTATACTATTTGGCGTTTCTTTTAATTACGGATATTAATTAAATGGGACGTTACAACTTTGATGATAAGCATTTTATGTTTTAACTTATGTAGAGGTGGATTACGTACTCATGTGCTTTATGCAATTTTTTTAGTTTCCATTTTCACAAAAACTAAGACCATTTTAAACTTTCTTCAATTTGGTTTCTCATTTCATTTGTTCTAAAAATTTCTTCAAAATTAATACAATTACTTCTCATCTAATACAATAACATCAACATTCAGATGTTAAAACAAAGCTGTAAATACCAATCCCACTTCATGTTTGTTATTTTTATTTTATTCTCTTGAGTGCAGATACAAATGAGGAAAGCCAAGAAATCAACAACTATCACCCATGCATGTGAAAACCAAATTAAATTGAGCACAATGAAAGATTAACATAATGAATTGAAAAAAAATTAAAATTATATCTTTGAATCAACAATACAACAATAAAAATAATCAATACAACATCGACTATGTAAAATAAAACACAAAACTTTTACCAATAGCAAAATAAAAATAATAAAGAACTTTAATCAGTGAAATACACCATAAAAAACACATAACAATGCATATAGAGCGGGAAAAAAAATCATAGCTTTTACCATCTATTGTTCAATAAGTAGCTATGCACCAAGATCTTAAACACATAGAAAAATCAGAAAATCAAAGAACAATAATGGAAGAAGATAAAAAAAAATCAAATTATGCAGACATGTCCTTGGAGCTAAAACTATTGAAGGTATTTAATAGCTTGATCAATTATGTAGACTCAATTATATTGAAGGTATTCCATTATCAATTTAATTCACCTATGGACTCTGCTTTTGAGTTTTCTTACCTCTAAAATTTGGTTAGCATTATCAACTACTCCTCGGACCCTGCTTATGTCAGTGCCATATTCAAAACTAATTGACATCATTTGCTTATCAGTTAATTTGGCCACCGTTTGTGCGTCAAATTCTGAAAATGCAGCTCTGTCACATAATTTAAAAATATCAGTTTCCTCCACCAAAAAAAAGTTCATGAAAATTATTAATATGAATGCCTTTCAACAGAAATCAACTTGAAATCTTGGCGTTTCTTCAAACTTGAGGTCTAATCAGATCAAACTTGAGCACCGTTTAAGACTAAAAACTCAAATAACATGTTGTCAGTCATCATTGTCAATTTCTGCATATTTTTGTGATGTGTTTGAGACAGAAAACGAAAGAAGTAGTGGCTTACTTGTCATCATGGAACCCCCCATTCGTCGTCGTGTCAATGGAAAATTTAAGAAATCTATGCATATAAGCTTTTAGTAAAGACGGGTAATATGTGGTTCTCTGTCACTTTTCTTTATCTAGTTTGGATAGTTTTCTCTAGTATAACTTATATAACAATTTTTTTTTTTAATTTAAAATACTTTTTAAAAATTATGTAAAAACACTTCTATGCAAAATATATAAGCTAATTTTAATTTATAAAAATGACTCGTCCAGAGATAATTTAGTGCTCCACCTTTTCCTTGTATTATTTACACAAAAGTATTTAAATTAACCAATAACAAAGTATGTTTTAAAAAGTAATTAAAAAATGTGTTATTAGTATTTTTCTTTATGTTATCATTCAACCAACATTGATCATCACTTAGAGTAATGATTGAGAGTAACATTTTTTTAACAATGGGAATATGTGAATGATAATATAAAAAAAAATCAAGTCAACTTTCTTTCCCTCTATTTTTTTTTTTTGCCTTTTCTCTATAAACCTCTTATGCTTATTTATTGGTTTCAGCCTGACTGGTTGAAAAATTCCTAATTGAAGAATAATATTTTTTTCTACCTGGGAGGAGATGATTCACTGCAACAACTTTCAAAGAATTCCACCATACAGTCTCAGGGTGGGTCGAAGAATGCCACCTGAAAATTGCACATCACTCATTCACATTTTCCGGGAAAATCTCTCGAAGACATCATTAGAATGCATAAAGAAGATGATTTTTTTAAGTAATAGGTAGAAAGAATATCATTCTCACTATGGTTTATTCTTTTAAGATAAAGTCATAAAAACTTAAACATTAAGACTCCTTGAAAAAATATCATCAACATCTGATACAGTATTTCAGTGGATAAAGCATATCCTACACTAACTGGTTCAGTATGGTTCAGTAATCCCCCATCCGTCGTCGTGATAAGCAATATGAGAAAAATTAACCAAAAAATCATCACTAAACATTAGGGTATCTTCTTCGACCTTAGCATTCTGTATATGAATTTCCAAAACTACAAATTAGGTAAAGAAATGTGAAATTATAAGAAATAAAATACCATGGAAAGCTCTTCGTCCTTCTGTTTGATAGCGTGATGTTCGGTGAAGGCATTCAGGCACCCAAAAAGAACAACGTAAATCAAGAACAAAAGAACATAAAAGCAGTAAACGGTGAAAGCATAACCAAAACTTGATTTTTGTACTTGACTTTTCTTGTCTTCTTTGTTAGTAAAGGCATAACCAAAAAATAAACAAAAACGAAGTTGTGATAACAAACTGTGAAATGATGGAAAACAACATTTAGGATTTAAAATTCTAAAAGGTTTGAGTTGGGTATTTGAGAGATGAAATCCTAAAATACAGTATACACATTTCGTAGAGGGTTGCGTTGATGATCGGGAAGTAAGAAAAGATTCATAAGAAGGGTAGGGTTTCAGTGATGAATATGGAGAGTAGGATTCGAAAGTTGAGAGAAAAGTGAGACAGCAGAGGGTGAGAGAAAAGTTGAGAGTGAGGCGGCAGAGAGTGAGAGAAGAGTTGAGAGTGAAAGAATTAGGATTGTAGCATAGGATATGAATTTTTGTTCTTGAATTTAAAGCACAATGAGGAAATGACACGTGTAAGAGCCACACATTGCCACTTATCAAAAAAATATAGTGTTTAAACTTTCTACTTTTAGGTAATTTTATGTGTTTAAACTTTCATTTGTATTATATATATATATATATATATATATATATATATATATATATATATATAAACCTACGATGTACCGATACTTCAACTTGGGTCACGTATTTGTGTCTGACATGTATTTGTGTCCAATACTTTATCGATACTTAGTGAAGTAGTGAAATATCTAATTTATAAAGTCATAGTACAATACAAGAAAATCTTTGAATAATAACAAATTTTAGTGACAAAAAATAATTAATCACTATATAGTAACCAATTTAAGTACCAATTTAAAAACTAAAAATTATTTGCAACTAAAATAGTTCAACAAAAATATAATTGGTGTCTAAATTGATAATTAAAATAGTTTTTATTATGAATTGATTTCTAAATTGGTCCCTAACATTAACTACCAAGATTTTGACTGTTAAAATAATTGGTCTCTAATTAGAAAATTAGTCTCTAACATATTTTTTGTTACTAAAATAGGTCATTATTTGAAAGTTTTCTTATAGTGATATTTTTACAATGACAATAATTTTTAATTTTTTATGTTGACATACTTTAGTATATATAGTTTTAATTTGGATTCACACAATAACAATCATATATTTATTATGTTTTTAAGAATTATTGTACATTTTTCAATATTCATATATCACGTATAGTATTCTATTATTTTCAAAATAAACGTATCGACGTGTCAGAAACGTATCGTATCTGATACACGTATCATATCCGTAAATCATAGATATAAACACTTATACTTTGCCAGTAAAATAAAAACCAATGTTTTTCGGATTTACTTTTCGATCTGTGTTTTGCTACCCTTCAATTTCAATGCTAACATATTCAGTTCTACCGAAATAAACGAAACGAAAGGGGTTACCTGCAAAACCCTAACACACACTTGGTGAACTGGGAAACCCAACGTCAAAAAGCACCACAATAACCACCAACATCAAAGCGCCAAAAAGCCCTTCACCGTCGGAGCATGCCCAAACCAAAACAAGAAAACGAAAATCATAAAACCCTAATCAACATTTATTATGTTTAGTGGACAAAATCGTTAACGAACCCAAACCAGATTGAATGCAACGACGAACCCAATCAATTATTATGTTTAGATTAGAGTATCATTTTCCTTTTAATTATGAAATTAATTTACTAAAAAAGTTGTTAGTGTTAGAGAAATTTCTATAGAGTGATATATTTGTGCGTGTCCAAGTAGGGCTCCTATATAAAGAGAAGTGAAGTATCTTTTGCTTATTATTTATCATTTATAGTTAACTATATTCAAATATAAAAAAAGTATGGTTCAAAGGTTCTATCTTGGGACCCTTCGATGGTGGATGGTGGTGCGATCAAACAAAGAGACACGACTTCGTTTGAAGCAGAAGAAAGCATGCAAACACCTGGCTGTATCGCAAAGGAGAAAGATGACTGAACTTGCGTGGACAAACCAATAAGCTTGTAACAAAGTATTCCCAGGTCTCGCAATATGTTGGTGCATTAATAACTGCAATTAATTTTTATTTAGGTACATGCATTATTTTTTTTATTCTACTGTTATTGGTTCATAAAATATAGACAATATATTCAACGCCACTTTAATATTTGAAAACTAACTAACTATATTTTATTTCTGTTATACATATCGTCATAAAAGGTAACCTTTTTGGTGATTAAATAAATTTATATAAAAAAATTCTTAACCGTTAAAATTGTTTAATAATAATTTAGATTTGTATGTGATTTGGATAAGATTTTTCTCAATATTTGTTTCCGCACAAAATTTAAATTCAAAATCAAGCAACATTACATTTGAGACCAAATCTTTTGGGACATGTCCCATTACCTTAATGCCCCACTAAGGTTACAAGCTAACGCTATATAGCTAGACAATCCTCATAGACTGTCAGATGTTTATAAAGAATAAGATCCTCCGTTAACTGTCTGATGTAGGACTTGAAAAGGAAAGACTGTGATGATTGAAAAAGTAATAACTCCATTCTTTCACCTCCTGCACAAATCAGCTCTACTAAATACAAGAAAAAACCTTCAATCCACACTCTCAATAATTCATGAAATCTATAAAATTTTGACAAAAAAAATTATGAAAATCTCAACTCGAATCTGGCTCTTTGGACCAACTCGATCATCTTGACAATGTTTTGTTCCATAAAACTATAGAAGAAAAAAGTGTGTAACCAATCAGAATAATTTTCAGAAACTACTAGGTTATGCACGGGTCTTTGATTTTTTTTTTATTTAGACAAGATATTTATATAATTATTTAATGAATTAATATTTGATTGTTAGGTAACCTTGTTATTTAATTATTATTTTAGTATGGATTTATTGTGTAAAAGTTTATTTGTGAGGTTATACATAGTGTGTAAAAACATTTTCCAAGACCTATTGTGAAATTTTAAATATAATACTTAAGTTAAGAATTACATGATATGATAAAGTTAAAATTTTTGAATTTTGTGTATATTTTTATAATAATAATCATTTAACTAAAAAATAAGTAGTATTTTTTATTATTAATTTCTTAAAATTAATGTAGTAGATCATATTGATCTTAGTAGTCATTTACAGTACTTTGTTCATTTATTTTTTATTAATAAGAATAACATTAATTGATGAGAAGGTAGAAGTTGAAGTGTTTAAATATGTTAGTATTTAGAATATTTGTAATTAGTTATTATTGTATGGTTAAAATTGAGTTATTATTATTTAGTTATTATTGTTTAGTAGACCAACATTAGATAAAAAATGTGTTTGCTAAGGTATTATTGCACGGGTGGATTTTTCCTGTTTTCTTTTAAACTTAGATTAAGAAAAATATTATAATTATAATTAATTTTAAACAAATAATTTATTTATGTAATTATATTTAAGTGTTATAATGGTTTATAATTATATTTATATATATATATATATAATATTTAAAAAATGATAATAATTTTTTATTATACTAATAATAAGTCTACTATTAATATTAATAATACCAATATTAAAACATTGTTCTATGATTAAAATTTATAATTAAATTTTTGAATTATATATTATATTAAAATGAAATGTATATGCACGAATCATTGTTAAAATAAAATGTAGAAATATTATGCATTATGAATCTCGTACAAAATAAAAATACAAAACCATTATAATTTTTAACAGAAACATAGACATAAAAACTTAAACTAATATTTAAAACGAATTGGTTATATAGAAAGATTACTCAAAAAAGAAGAATATATATATATATATATATATATATATATATATATATATATATATATATATATATATATATATATATATATATATATATATATATATATATATATATATATATATATATATATATATATATATATAAAAGATTTAGAATAACATGAAATCTGTGTACACGGACTATATCTAAAATAAGATGTAGGCATATTATAGGTTATGGATCCCGTATAAAACAACAACAATATTAATATTATTAATAATAATAATAATAATAATAATAATAATACAAAATATTAACAATAATATTAATAATAAAAATAATAATACTAAATATTTAATAATATTATTAATAATAATATTAATATTAATTCAAATAATAATAATAATAACAATAATGGTAGTAGAATAATGTAGCAATATTGTAGATCATTGATCCCATACATGATGATGATAATAATAATAATAATTATGAAAATAATAATAATAATAATAATAATAATAATAATAATAATAATAATAATAGTAATATTAAAAATAATAACAATAAATATTTATTAATACTAATCATATTAATAATAATAACATTAATATATTATTAGTTAGGTGTAGTAAAATATTATCGTTGTATAATTAAATTTTATATTTAAACTTTGAGTTATATATGAAATTGGAAGGATAAAATGTTAGTATATTATACATTATGGATCTCGTATAAATTAAGAATATAAGACAAAATTTTTGATAATTTATTAATAGAAATATAAATATTAAATCAATATTTAAAATAAATTGGTCATATGATATCATAAAATATGAAGTTAAATATATATATATATATATATATATATATATATATATATATATATATATAATATGCAAGACAATGTGAAATTTAATTTCCATTAAAAAAGTTAAAATTTAGAATAATATGAAATGCATATACAGATTGTTTCTAAAATCAAATATAGAAATATTATGCATTATAAATTCCGTATATAATAATAATAATAATAATAATAATAATAATAATAATAATAATAATAATAATAGTGTAAACATATTGTAGATTATGAATCTGTACAAAAAAATAATAATAATAATAATAATAATAATATTATGAAAAAACATAAATAATTATTCACGGATATCTTTTGCAACAAAATAATTAAAAATAATAATATTATTTTATACTAACATTTTAAATAAAAATAACAAAGTGTAATAAATCTTTCCAATTTTCAATAAATATAAATTCAACTTCCAATTAGTAATAAAATATTAATATTAATAAATCAATAGATAAAGAAATAGAATATAAATATTGATTATACTTATAATAACAAACAATATTAGTAAAAATAACACTAATAATCGAAGAAAAATATTAAAATAAAAGATAATTATTGAATATAAATATAAAATCAATGATAAATATATTGCAAATTAAGGAAGAAAATGTAAATTGAATTCTTGATTTTTTATATACGCATGATATTTTTAAAATCAAATATAGACATATTATATGTTATATTATGTATTATGAATCCTATACAAAACAACATAACCAATAATATAATAATAATAATAATAATAATAATAATAATAATAATAGAATCACAATAACATTTAAATAATATTAAATATTTGTTAATCCTAATAATATTAATAGTACTACAAAAATAATAATAATAATAATAATAATAATAATAATACAACGGTATAAGCATATTGTGGTTGACATTAATATAATAGTGTATATATAATGTAGATTATAGATGTAGGGCCCACTTTATTTTCTGCTTTTAATTAAAAGGATGCCCCAAATTAGTTGGACCTAGGACTGGCCCAAAGGGTATCCAAGAACCCTAAACTGCCCTAACCCTAACCACTATGCTCATCTTCGTAAAACAGAACTCTTACTTTCTCTTTGAGCAGTTGCGAAGCTCTGCTAGGGTTGAACCACTATTTCTCATCAAGTGAGCCTAGACCAGTTTTCTACTCTTCGTAAGTCAGCTTCCAACTCATGCTCTTACTCCATTCTGTTCATTCTTCGTAATTCCAACTAGGGTTGTCTTAATGATCTCGTTTTGAGCTCGTTTCACTGTTTTCCAGCCCTCTAAGCTATTCCTTGAGCTACTATTCATCACGGTCCGGGTGTCGAAGTCCTCTACTAACCCCTTTCCAGGTAAGGGAAGCTAGGGTTTATGTTTTTAAAGTTATTTTTGCTGATTCTTGGTCTGTTGTATGGTTGTGATGCTTGAATGAGGTTGTTGGTCGAATAAAAATGTATGGTGTGCAAGTATGTTTGATTGATGTGGCTAACTATTTTTCTACACTGCACACTATTCGTAAAATGACGATTTCTACTACGTTAACCGTTGGCTCGAGCTGAAATTTTAACAGCTGATCCTTAACACATAGCTTTTGACTTTGACCGGTCCGATCGTGAATCAGAGCTCTGTAGTGAGAGCAGTGTTTATCGCAAGAACACTGTAGTTTGGTTGTTTCTCTGATCTTGAATGGTTATTATTGGCTTGAATCTAATTGTTATATTAAAAGCATGTGATAAATGATCATGCATGTGATAAATGATCATGCATGAGTGATGTGATTCATGGATTATGGATGATGGGTTTGGGATAAATCTTGGCTTGCGATTTCAATGAAATGGTTGGTTATATATGTGGTCATGAATTCGGTATGAACAATAATGTTACATTGATGGCATGGTATTGGTATGAGGTGAAGTTCTATATCCCTGAATTGGGAAGAATGTGATGGTATGAAATCAACATGGAATATGAATGAGGATGGGTTACAAAGGATGGCGTGAGGTGTTAAATGCATGATCAATATTATCTGTTTGTTTGGAATGTGATTGGTATGTTGTTAGTACGTAAATCCACGAGTCTCTAGGTGAGACTTCCTGGTGGTGCTTCAATGGTCGGGATGTAATTCCATGGCCCTTGTTAGTGGGAGTCCATGGTGGTGCCCCATCTATATGGTCTGGTAAGGATTCAAGGTAAGGTTGCATCCTAACACTCTAAGGAGTCAGTTAGTCTCACTTAGAGCGGACTGACTCTTGTGGCGAGAGTAGTAGGAGACCTGAAACTCATTAAGGGCTAACCTTATGTGTGAGGGAATTGATTCATTGTAACACTTGTAACACATAGCTCGGGGGTGAGCAGAGGTATCCACCACAAGTGCAAGCATCCATTGAATCCGACCTGATTATATGTAATCCGGATGAGTCGAGTTTGAGTCTAGTGTATTGCTTGAGAAGTCATAACATGATTGGTTGATGAATACTGTTTTGGATTGTGTAATAGCATGTGACTGCTTGATAAATTGTTTCTACTCTAGCTTACCCTGTTTGCTTGTTTGGTTGTCTTGTGTGTGGTCCTTCTGCTTTTGCGATGATCATCAATTCATTGATGTGAGCAGATGCGAGAGGCACTCTTGGTCAACAGGGAAGAGATGATTCCGCTGCATAGTCTACCTGATCTAGACTTCATGTTTTATTTGGGCTTTTCTTTAGGGCTATGGCCCATGTACGCTTTGCTCTTTAGTATTCTATTAAGTTTCGTTAAGTCCTTAAATTCTTGGTTGTATTTGGCATCATGGTGTGCCTTAGTTTCTCCTAGCATTTTTGGATATTGTAAGGAGTAATGTTTATACTCCAGGACTTGTCTCTAAATTTCTATCTGTGTGGCATTTCATTTAAATTAAAGTTATTATTTAAATGGGGTGTTACATTAATGGTATCAGAGCAGTTCGTCCTTAGGATGACCTGAGTTTGTGGGTTTGTTCATTCCTCGCAGGCATGAGTAGTCATGTCTAGTCGAGTGTGTCAGTAAAACCAAAAGTTTTAAGAACAGAAAAATGCCTTGATAAAGTAATGAGGGTGCACACTCATGACTAAATCAAAGGTTGTTTTTCCTTTCTTAATCCCAATGGTTTGGAGAAGGAAGGGTGACAGACGAAAGGTTTGGATGTCTGTAGATGATGGAGTGTTGCCTTTTATGTTCTAGTTTTTCCTGTTACGCCCCTGTGTTTTGTGTCTCGTGTCTATAGCGATGAGGGAAACTTGACCTACTCATCCTTACAAGGATTTGTAGGGTGTATGAGACAATCTCTTGTCTCAAAGATGTGAAGATGTAGAAGGTTGTATATCGATAGGTGATGAAAGTTAAGTCTTGGTTTAGAGGGCTAGCTGAGAAATGAATTTGAAGGTTAAGAAGCAACGCTTTGGGCCGCAAGAACTACAAGATCGAATTCTAAGATCGTGTACCACAAGTTTTACGAGAAGAGCTGAGTTTAGGGATGGGTATAAGAGAAGATATCGGTGTGTGCTCGTATAGCAAGGTTTGGGAAATCAACTAGGTTTTACATCTTGACAAGGTCTGAGGTTCGAAGTGGAACATTGTGGAAGGTTTGAGATTAAGGGTAGAGATCATGAAGTGTATAAGGAAAGCAAATAGGTAGTTGGAGGCTTACATAAGGTAGAGCCTTGAAGATCAGTCAAGTATGATGATGTTATCTGAGAAGGAAGTATATTAGGGGTTATATATATATATATATATATATATATATATATATATATATATATATATATATATATATATATATATATATATATATATATATATATATATATATATATATATATATATATATATATAAGATCAATAGTAGTAAGAAGTAGGTGGATCTTCTCAGCAATAGCATTCATCCAAGTCAAGAGTAGAAGGAGTGTTCTAAATAAGGTGGCTCACAAAAGAGAAAGGTTTAACTTGGGATATGAGATGGGCGGTTTCAAGTATCAGAAGAAGAAACACATAGTTGAGTTTGTCCTGGTGGAGAAGGATAGTTAGTAATGTCATGATGCAGGGAAATAGGAAAGGAAAATAAAAGTTTTGAGTAGCTACGAGAGTGTTTGCGATGATTAGTACTAAAGTGGTTAGCACAAATGGTCTAATTCAAAAGATACATGTTAAGAATGCGGTGATTAGATTATAGGTTTTGGTCTCGTTTAAGGTCGTATATTCCTTGATGTCTCCAGTATGGTAAAGGAGTCATGGTGATCTGTAAGAAGGAGCTGAGGTTAAGATGGTGGTTTTGCTACAATTGCGGCCAAGTGGAGATTCACTCGGGTGTGTGGTTCTTTCGTGGGGATCAAAGTATTTAAACTCAAATCCAATTTGAATTATTTCCTTTGCAGGGTTGGGACATAATCTCAAGGGTGGATTGGTTGCTTTCCCAATCTCATTCTGATGAGCTGGGACAACCAACGAGGTAGTGTTCTTTGATTTAAAAGAGATAAGTTAGTGATCGAGTATGAAGTATGAAGCAAGTAAAATAGTAGGGGCAGGGTTTCATGTGAATTAAAAGTCGTCTGACAAAGAAAAGTGAATAATAGACGCAAATAATCTGGGTGGTAGAAGAGTCTATAGACGTGAACTGAAGCAAGTACTAAAATTTTGACCTTGGTGTGGTGGAGTTCACTTTTGCATTGGTGTCTGAAGAAGAACCTGTGTTAATAGTTTCCAAATGGAAGGTTCCTACAGAGAGTTTGAAGTGAATATGGAAGTGAAAGAGATGTTGGAGAAGTAGTGGCTTATACTAAGTATAATCACAAGGATAAACTGTTTAAGGGTAAACGTTGGATAAGGGAAGATTGACTTTTCGGGTCTATGGTTTTATGGAGTGGAAATCTGATAAAGGTAAGGAATGTCAAACATGTTAGCGGTATCATCAAGGTTTAGCGGTGAGTTTTCCAAGCGCGAAAAGGGTCTTTGGAATGTTCAAGAAGAGTATGGACAAAGACTGGAGTGACTAGTAGGACAAATGGTTTGAAAACGGTGGATACGATGTTGAGAGAATAGGATGTTAAGGCTATGCAAAAGGGTGTTCAAAGGGTTTTGTAAGTTACAT
This sequence comes from Vigna unguiculata, assembly GCF_037176805.1. Taxonomy (NCBI): domain Eukaryota; kingdom Viridiplantae; phylum Streptophyta; class Magnoliopsida; order Fabales; family Fabaceae; genus Vigna; species Vigna unguiculata. The sequence continues at coordinate 29,785,842 of NC_140802.1, forward strand.
GAGTTTTGGAGGAAGGATTCTCAACGACGATTGCTTCCTTGGCGTGGCAGACATGAAAGAAGCATTATTTTGAGTAAACAAATAAGTGACTTTGCGTGTTGATCAGAGTAGCGCCATAGGATGACGACAAGTGATACTTATGAAGGGTAAGAGGTGCGTGAAAAGAACTATCTTACTCACGACCTAGAGTATTACTACGACAACCAGTTCTTGTTAAACAACAAAAGTGTCGTTCTTATGAGTATCAATTAAAGATGTTCATAAAATCATTTAGAGTTGGAATTATGGGGTTACTCAGAGAAAGTTGTGTAAGAGTAGTAGGAGATGGTTTGAGTTATGATTTCAAGTTAGAGTGCCATCTTGGAATTGAGAAAGTGAAAGTAGATGTTTAGCTAGGGAATGGAATTCAAGATCCGTGATTTGACGAATTAAGAGTAAAGGTTGATTGAGAAACATAAGTGTTTGGGTTGGAAAGAGAATGTGTGAGGAGATTTCATTAATCTAGTCATCTTACTAAACTAATGAGTCTCTCAACAAGGTTGGAAAAAAAAAAGTAATTCAGAAAAATCTTAGTTTGAGAAGTATCTTAGAGTTGATATGTATAAATCAAACTAGAAATTTCAAGTCAAGGAAAGACCTGGTTCTAAGGCTTTTGTGGAAGGATAATTACAAGTTAGTAGATTAGAAATGAAGGTGACATACCGAAATGTCGTAATAGAGGAAAGCTTAATTTGGATCCAGAATGACTTGGTTGTGGACTTTGTTACCATTGGTTGAAGTCAGTAAAGGAGGCAAGATGTTATGAGTGTCGTTATGCATAAAAGTGGTCAAGAGTGTAGATGGTAAGGCAGTAAGCCAAAACTCAATAGTGATCAAGTCAGTGGAGTGAGGCATAAAGGAGTGAACGAGGTGATGGGAAGTGATAACGAACATGCTATAGTTTGAGACTTAAAGTCATATGAGACTTTGATAAAACCTACAAGAGGTAGTGGGGAGCTTATGAGAGGTGAGTTAGTATATCAGATACAAATTAGTTGGGTAAGTATAAAGGAGCATTCGATTTTTAAGTTTACATGTTGGAAGTTATTTCGAGTGTAGTGACTAAACCAATCTACTCTGTTGAACACATATTGCTTAGCATATAGGCAAAGTTTCCAGTAGCTATAGGTGTTGGAGTCATCAAATCTGTCATGTCTAAGTGGTGGTTGTCATAGGGTGTGAGGAAAACGTAGTTTTCTTCCTATCACATCGGTGAATTTTCGAGGACGAAATTTTTTATTGTTGGGGAGAATGTAAGGCCCACTTTATTTTCTGCCTTTAATTAAAAGGGATGCCCCAAATCAGTTGGGCCTAGGGCTGGCCCAAAGGGGATCCAAGAACCCTAAACTGCCCTAACCCTAACCACTATGCTCATCTTCGTAAAACAAAACTCTTACTTCCTCTTTGAGCAACTGCAAAGCTCTGCTAGGGTTGAACCACTATTTCTCATCAAGTGAGCCCAGACCAGTTTTCTACTCTTCGTAAGTCAGCTTCCAACTCATGCTCTTGCTCCATTCTGTTCATTCTTCGTAGTTCCAACTAGGGTTGTCTTAATGATCTCGTTTTGAGCTCGTTCCACTGTTTTACAGCCCTCGAAGCTATTCCTTGAGCTACTGTTCATCACGGTTCGGGTGTTGAAGTCCTCTGCTAACCCCTTTCCAGGTAAGGGAAGCTAGGGTTTATGTTTTTAAAGTTATTTTTGCCGTTTTTTGGTCTGTTGTATGGTTGTGATGCTTGAATGAGGTTGTTGGTCGAATAAAAATGTATGGTGTGCAAGTATGTTTGATTGATGTGGCGCTACTATTTTTCTACACTGCACACTTTTCGTAAAATGACGATTTCCACTATATTAACCGTTTGATAGAGCGGAAAGTTTAACAGTTGATCTTTAACACCTAATTCTTGACTTTGATCGGTCGGATCTTTAATCGGAACTCTGTAGTGAGTGCATTTTTTATCGCAAGGTCACTGAATTTGTGTTGTTGACAACACTGCACACTTTTCGTAAAATGAAAGTTACTACTTCATTAACCGTTGGATCGAGCTGATATTTTAATAGCTGATCCTTAACACATAGCTTTTGACTTTGACCGGTTCGATCTTGAAGTAGAGATTTGTAGTGAGAGTAGTTTTTATCGCAAGATCGTTGTAGTTTGGTTGTTTCTCTGATCTTGAATGGTTATTATTGGCTTGAATCTAATTGTTATATTAAAAGCATGTGATAAATGATCATGCATGAGTGATGTGATTCATGGATTGTGGATGATGTGTTTGGGATAAATCTTGGCTTGCGATTTCAATGAAATTGTTGGTTATATATGTGGTCATGAATTTGGTATGAACAATAATGTTACATTGATGGCATGGTATTGTATGAGGTGAAGTTCTATATCCCCGAATTGGGAAGAATGTGATGGTATGAAATCAACATGGAATATGAATGAGGATGGGTTACAAAGGATGGCGTGAGGTGTTAAATGCATGATCAATATTATTTGTTTGTTTGGAATGTGATTGGTATGTTGTCAGTACGTAAATCCACGAGTCTCTAGGTGAGACTTCCTAGTGGTGCTTCAGTGGTCGGGATGTAATTCCATGGCCCTTGTTAGTGGGAGTCCATGGTGGTGCCCCATCTATATGGTCTGCTAAGGATTCAAGGTAAGGTTGCATCCTCACACTCTAAGGAGTCAATTAGTCTCACTTAGAGCAGACTGACTCATGTGGTGAGAGTAGTAGGAGGTCTGAAACTCATTAAGGGCTAACCTTATGTGTGAGGGAATTGATTCATTGTAACACTTGTAACACATAGCTCGGGGGTGAGCAGAGGTATCCACCACAAGTGCAAGCATCCATTGAATCCGACCTTTGCTTGTTTGGTTGTCTTGTATGTGGTCCTTCTCCTTTTGCGATGATCATCAATTCATTGATGTGAGCAGTTGCGAGAGGCACTCGAGGTCAACAAGGAAGAGATGATTCTGTTGCATAGTCTACCTTGGCTAGACTTCATGTTTTATTGGGGCTTTTCTTTATGGCTATGGCCCATGTACGCTTTGCTCTTTAGTATTCTATTAACTTTCGTTAAGTCCTTGGATTCTTGGTTGTATCTGGCATCATGGTGTGCCTTAGTTTCTCCTAACATTTTTGGATATTGTAAGGAGTAACGTTTATACTCCAAGACTTGTCTCTAAATTTCTATCTGTGTGGCATTTCATTTAAATTAAAGTTATTATTTAAATGAGGTGTTACAATAGATATCGTACAATATAATAATAATAATAATACTCCAAAAAAATTAAATAATTAATCACTCGTATTTTTTGTAACATATTAATTAAAAATAAAAAATATTATTTTACACTCATTCTAATTTCAATACCAATACTTATAATAATAACACTAATATATTGTGTGTTACCAACAATAATAATAATAATAATAATAATAATAATAATAATAATAATAATAATAATAATAATAATAATAATAATAATAATAATAATAATAATAATAATAATAATAATAATAATAATAATAATAATAATAATAATACATGTATATTGTGATTAACAATAATGTAATAGTATAAACATATTGTACATTATATGAATCTTATACAAAATAATAATAATAATATTATTATTATTATTATTATGAAATAATTAAATAATTAATCACATGTATTTTTTGTAATAAATTAATTAAATAATTATACCACACCTAGCCAACTCGACCAAATAGTAATAAAACGATACATATATGCCAAAGTAGTCAAGTAATCAACCTAGGCTGAGTTGACCTGAGCCTTACCAGCCTAAACCGATAACCTGAACGTCTAGAGGGACAACCTGCACAAGACGACACATGACCAATGTAAATCACCAACAAAAGTAGTCGGCCTAGGCCGACTACTCCAAATATACTTAATAAAATCCAAGCCCTCTAGTGTTCAATAGGTCCTTCTAAGGGCCTACGTTAGGGCCCAGGCCCACTTACAACCTAAACTGGAGCCCAATCCAGGGCCCGACCCATGACATAACCAAAAATGATTAATGCTCTATAAATACACATGGACCCAGTAATTAAAGGTACGCATTCATTACTCCATTAATCATTGATTTGTCCTTTTGAGAGCTTTGACTTACTTGAGCTTCAGAGTCCCTTCTGCAGGTAACCCCTCCTGGGTCCAAGCCGACATGTATCAACCAGGAAGAGGCCAACTGAGGAGATAACGGACTACATGGGTAAGGTGACGCTTGTACCTAACTTATCTTGTTTGTTCTCTGCAGGAACAATTGGCACCCACCGTGGGGTACGAGACGAACACCTTTAGTACCCGTTTTTCTTCGAAGATGGTTTCCACCCGCAGCAGAGCTGGAGTGAACAAGCAGGCAGATGCTGGTCCCTCAGTACCTGCTGGCATCACCCCTGACCTAGCCGCCATCCTGGACGGCCAGGCGAAGATGCAACAAGAACTAGCAGATATGAAGAAATGTAGCGCTGATGAGATGGAGGCGCTGCGGTAAGAAAACTCACGCCTTAGGCAAAAGATTGAAGCTGATCCCACCCAGAAGGGAAAGGCCAAGGAGGTGTTTGAGGCTGCAAGGTCCCCGGCCTTCCAGCCCACATAAGAGGAAAGCGAATACAACCCCACCCATCACACCTTCACCACCACCCAACAAACATCCATTCCCTCTACCCATCCCATTCACTTCCCATCCACTCAACCAGAGCATACTGCAACCCCAACCCCTGCTGCTACCCTCCCCACCACCCAAATCCCCTACAACGTACCCACCACCCTACACACTACACACGTACCACCCTACAAACCCCAATACCTGCCAACAACCCACATCCCCCCTCACAACCTTACCTCCACCTTCCCCGCTATGATCAACCATCCCATCCCACCTCATCTGTTCCCTCCCCACTAGCCTAGACGTCGTCACCCCTTCAACGACTTTATCGCCAACACCCTCCTTCTTGCCCAGTGGGAACCCTTCACGCTGGACCGCTACACCGGCGAAACCGACCCTGATGAACACCTTAAAGTATACATCACCCATGTCGCCCTGTACACATCCCAAGACGCAGTCTTCTGCAAAGCCTTTCCCACCACCCTCAAGGGCCCTGCTCTGGAATGGTTCACAACCCTTCCGCCTTACTCCATCGACAGCTTCGACGTTCTTTCACACATGTTCTCCACCCAGTTTGTTGGCAGCCGTCCACACCAAACTACCACAATCTCCCTCCTGGCAATAGACAGGAACAAGGCAAACCACTCAGAGCGTTCATAGATTGCTTCAGTAAGGCAGCTCTTCGCACCCCACACCTCAACCAAGAGATGATCCTCCAGTGCATGGCACTTACCCTACAACCCGACCCCTTCGCCAACAACGTCTACCTCCACCCACCTGCCTCTATGCACACACTTAAATTACGCGCGACCGACTATGTCTGCATGGAGGAGATGCAGAACCTCCAAACCAAATTCTGCAACGACTATGCAGCCACCGCCGCCAACCCTACCCCGCAACCTCCCTGCCTTGTTACCCGCCCACGCGAGCCCCGCCAACCCCGCTTCACCAAATACGCCCCTCTTACCGTAGCCCGCTCCCGTATCCTCGATGAAGCCCTACAAGCTGACCTCATCCCTCCACCACGCAAGACAACCACACCTCCTAACGCTAATATGACCAAGTATTGCCGCTACCACCGCAACCATGGCCACATTACAGAAGACTGCAAAGCACTCCAGGATAAGATAGAAGAACTGGTCCGTGCTGGACATGTTCGCCGCTTCCTCCGACGAGACGATCATTCCTCTCGATCCCGCCACCCCCTCGATTCGACCACAGACGCCCTCCACACGACTCCCGTCACGACAGACGCCCAGCTCAAACCGCTAACGAGGAACCCCAACCAGCCCGTACCGACATCACCCCCACAGATCCTCCACTACGTGACACTATCAACACTATCTTTGGTGGCTTCGCTAGTGGGGGATCCACTTCTTCTGCCAGAAAGAAACACCTCCGCCATATCCAATTCATCAATCATATCATCCATTCCCACCACAGATGCCGTATGCCTCCCATCATTTTCACATATGACGACTTTCATGGCCTCGACCATCATCAAGATGACCCCATGGTCATCACCGTTGAAATCGAGAACTACGCCGTTAAGAAAGTCCTTGTCGACCAAGGCAGCTTCGTTGATATTCTCTACTGGGCCACCTATGAAAAACTCCAACTCCCGGACACCGCTATGGTCCCGTATGACGAACCCATCTATGACTTTTCTGGCGAACAAGTATCCACCTGCGGCTACATCGACCTTCACACCATGTTTCGCGAAGGAACCCAGACCAAAACCATTCCAATTCGCTTCCTTATCGTCGACGCGCCAACATCCTACAATGTCCTCCTGGGCCGTCCTTCCCTTAACACCCTTGGCGCTGTTATCTCCACCCCCACTTGGCCATGAAGTTCCCTTCTCCTTCCGGTGACATCCTCACTGTCCACTGCGACCAGCGCCTGGCACACGAATGCTACATGGCCAGCCTGCACTCGTAACTCCCAATTCAACAAACCAACCACATTGAGCGACCACCTGGCTCCGGCATCGCCCTATCAGGCGAAGATCTCGACCCCAGAGTAGGCCGGGACATTCGTCTCGAACCAGTTGAGGAGACCTCCCCTCTAGAGCTTCCCAACGGCCACTCCATCAACCTTGGCACCGGTTTGAACTCTGACGAGCGTGCCATCCTCACACCCATCCTCATCAGCAACACAGACTTTTTCGCCTAGTGAGCCGCTGACCTACCTGGGGTGGACCCCCTAGTAGCATCCCACAAACTATCCATCTACAAAGAAGCCCGCTACATCTCCCAGAAGAAGCGCAAACTTGGCGAAGAACGCCGACTAGAGGCTAAGGTTGAAGCCGACAAGTTACTAAATGCAGGATTCATCGAAGAAGCTCAGTACACCACTTGGCTTTCTAACGTAGTCTTTGTGAAAAAAGCCAATGGCAAATGGCGGATGTGTGTAGACTACACGGATCTGAACAAGGCCTGCCCTCGCGATGCCTACCCCTTACCCAATATAGACCGACTTGTTGACGGTGCGGCAGGGAATAAAATGCTTAGCTTTTTGGATGCATATTCCAGGTACAACCAAATCCCCATGGCCGCATCTCACATGAACAAGACCGCCTTCATCACGGATGATGCCAACTACTTCTATAGAGTTATGCCTTTCGGTCTTAAGAACGCTGGAGCGACCTACCAACGGTTAATGGACAAGGTTTTCAGTCATCTAATGGGACAATGTGTCGAAGTATATGTTGACGATATGGTTGTCAAGTCTCCAAGCCACCACCAACATGCCAAGGACCTCTCGGCGGTTTTCTCTGCACTACGCCAATACAACCCTCACCTCAACCTTGACAAGTGTGTATTCGGCATCGACCGTGGTAAATTTCTTGGGTTTATGTTGACCCAACGCAGCATAGAGGCCAATCCCGAAAAATGCAAGGCAATTATCGAGATGCGCAGTCCCGCTACCATCAAAGAGGTCCAACGCCTCATAGGCCGCCCCACAACCATTTCCCGCTTCCTACCCAAACTGGCTGAACAAACCCAACCCATAGTCTAACTCCTAATGAAATCCACCCGGTTCACGAGGACTGACGATTGTGAACAAATCTTTCAAAAACTAAAAACTACCCTAACCTCACCACCTATCCTCCACAAGCCGGACATCCGCCATCCCCTCCACGTATACATCACAGCCACCGACCACACCGTTAGCGCCGTGCTCGTTCAAGAGATAGAAGGCACGCAACATCTTGTCTACTTCGTTAGCAGAACGCTGCAAGATTCTGAAACTAGATATCAAATAGTAGAGAAGTTGGCCCTATCCTTAGTCCACGCAGCTCGCCGCCTACGCCCATACTTCCAAAACCACAGCATCATCGTCAAAACCGACTACCCCATCCAAAAAATATTGCAAAAACCAGATCTAGCCGGACGGATGTCATCTTGGGCCGTCGAGCTGTCAGAATTCAACATTCGCTACGAACCCCATGGCCCCATTAAAGCCCAATGTCTCTTAGATTTTGTCAATGACCTCCAGCACACACCCACAGAGGACCAGTGGACACTTCATGTAGATGGTTCCTCAAATCCAAAAGGTGTCGGTGCTGGCATCGTGTTAGAAGGGCCTAATGACATCCTCATCGAAAAATCCCTTCACTTTGCCTTCAAAACATCAAACAACCAGGCCGAATACGAAGCTATCCTCGCCGGCCTTTCCCTTGCCCGTGAAGTAGGTGTCAAGACGCTAACGTGCAAAACCGACTCCAAGCTTACTGTAGGGCACCTAAATGACGAGTTCCAGATTAAAGACCCCATCCTTCTACAATATTACCATCTGGTCCGTGCAGTCATTCAATTCGCCTTTGAACGAGTCTGCATCGAACACATCCCAAGGACCGACAACATCAGAGCCGACATCCTCTCCAAATTGGCCAGCACCAAATTAAAAAGCCGCCACCGATCCCTATTACAGCAAACATTATCTACACCCTCCATCACACATACCTGTCAAAACCTAACCCACGCCCCAATTGAAAACACCACCCCTTCCCAAAGCCATAACTGGACCACCCCCTATATCCAATACCTAAAAACCGGCAACCCTCCACAAGATGCAGACAAAACTTGGCTGGCTAAGGCCGCCAGGTATACCATGATAGGCAATGACCTTTACAAACGCGGATACGACCAACCTCTCCTCAAATGTGTCACGGCAGAGCAAGCACAATATATTATTAAAGAGCTACATGAAGGAATTTATGGCTACCATTCCGGCACACGTACCATGGCTACCAGAGTCCTTAGAGTCAGGTACTTCTGGCCGACTATAGAAGCAGACTGTCAGGACTATGTCAGAAAGTGCAAACCATACCAAAAACATGGCAACCTCATCCACCAAAAGCAAGAACAACTCCATCACATACTATCCCCATGGCGCTTTGCTAAATGGGGAATGGACATCCTTGACCCCTTCTCAGCCGGCAAGGGGCAAGTGAAATTTCTAATTGTAGCCGTCGACTACTTCACCAAATGGATAGAAGCCAAGCCACTAACCACCATCACGGCCTAGCAAGTTCAACAGTTTGTTTGGAAATATATTATATGTAGATATGGTGTCCCACATACCATCATCACCGACAATGACCGACAATTTATAGATAAGGAGCTAGCCAAGTTCTACACTAGCCTAGGCATCAAACACATCACGAGTTCTGTAGAACACCCACAAACTAATGGACAAGGAGAGGCGGCCAACAAGGTTATCCTAGTGGAACTGCGCAAGAGATTAGATAACACCAAAGGCCGATGGCCCGAAGAGTTAGTAGAAGTGCTATGGGCTTACAGGTGCACCCCTCAATCATCAACAAACGAATCCCCATTTCGCCTAGTTTACGGCGCAGACGTCATGATACCGGTTGAAATTGGCGAACCCACCCTGCGCCGAGAACTATACGACCCAACCCACAACCACCAAAACATGGTTACTCATCTCGACCTCTTACTCGAACTTAGAGAAAAAGCCCAGATACGCAATTTAGCTGCCAAACGAAGAGCTGCCATAAAGTATAATGCAAACCTAAGTCCACCATCATTCGCAATAGGGGACTTAGTATGGAGAATTGCCAGCAACGTAAGAAAGAAGGATGGCAAACTCTCCGCCAACTGGGACGACCCATACCGCATCCTGAAGACACATGAAGAGGAACTTATCGCTTGGAACACTTATCTGGAGAAGAGATTCCCAATACCTGAAATGTGTCCCACCTCAAATTCTACTTTAGTTAAATGCATACTATATTAAACTGAATACTTGTAACCCTGGGTGTACTCTTTTTCCTCACCCGGTCTTTTTTCCCTAAGGAGGGTTTTGGCCAGGGAGGTTTTAACGAGGCACCCCAGATTCAATGAATAAAACGAAGGGTTCTCAACTATACATCTTTTCTCTATTTCACTTTCATAATCGTTTAAGTTCCTCACCCTTACCACAAGTAAGCGGCCTAGGTCGAACACCCTTAACTTGATGTTAATCGTTTTAAGTTCCCCACCCTTACTACAAGTAAGTGGCTTGGGTCGAACACCCTCAACTCGTTGGTTAAATCGTTTAAGTTCCCCATCTGGACTGCTTCCATCTTCCTTAACAAGCTTCCCATCAATAACGTCCTTGTTCACATTAAACTTCGAGTCCGTAATGTCAACCTCTTGATGGAAAAAGGATGCTTGACGTAGTCGCTTCTCAAAGTCGTTGATGTGCTCTTGTATAATGCAATTCTTCAGGTCACAAAGCTCACCTACAACACCATCATACTTGTCTTTCAGATCATCGTAGTCTTCCTCCAACTCCCTTATTCTCTTGTTCAATTTTTCCTCTGAATCCAAACACCGAACCCTCCACATTGCCAGCCTCATTCTCTCTTCCTCCCAACCCTCCTTTTCCTTCTTCCACACAACCCTCTCTTCCTCAAACTTGTCGACTTTCCCCTGCAACTCTTCTACCTTTTCCCGACCTCCCTCCTTCACCTCCCGCCGATATAAAGACCCCACACGACGGCTTAATATCAAGGCTTTGCTTCCAAACTCCATCATTGTCCTCACGATATGATCCGCCTCCATGCTATCAATGGAGTTTATAATGGTATCTGGGAGATAGATCGCGATATCTTTCCTGACAGATATTTTCGGTAACTCAATCAACCCAGATTCCGACCCCTTCACTCCGCTAACCGACCCCGCCCCACTGGCTGACCCCGCCCCGAGTAAGGTCGCCCTTACTTTCTTCACATCCTTCCCCTTGCCGTGGCTAAGCGGCAACTCGGCCTTCCTCTTCGTTCCGCCGTGCACGTGTACTTCCACTACGGACTCTTTCAGGTTGGGAACATTAGTCTTCCCAGCCGCCTTCGCTTTAGCGGCCATCTCCTTCCTCAACGACTGGAATAGCGCCAAATTCTTCTTCCCCGATTGCGCCATGTGCCCTACAATAACATATTAAACCCCGTTTAAAACAACTTAGAATCAATAACACAATTTAAGTAACAAACAGATACCTTCAATATCTATAATCGGATGCACCAAATTATAAACTCTAACTAGGCCCTTAGTGGGCAACTTATCAACAAACTTCATCAACATCTCCACCACCTCCTAATCCCCCGCCGACAACTCATCGATCCCCATATCCTTGTACCGAGAAGGAGTGCCCGTCCAGCTAAATGGGAACTTTGTACTCCCATCTGCGTTCAAGAAATAGGGCTTGCCCTCTTCCTTCACCACGACTTTGAAGTACCCGTCCTTAAAATGCTTGAAAGACTGGGAAAATGCGTCCAATCTACTAATGCTGGGACGACTTATCAGAGACAGCCAAGTTGTCGCTTGGCGGGGTCTAGTATCATAGAAATACAGGAAGGCATAAGGCGAAGGCTCCAAATATAAAGATTGACACAAAATGCGAAAGGCTTGCATGTAAGCCCAACTGTTCAAGTGCAACTGCGTAGGTGCCACGTCCAGTGCGCGCAACACACCCATAGTGAAATCATCTAACGGCAGCCGCACATGCAGCTGAGAAAAGTGACACATGTACATGTAGAAGAACTTCTTCGTTGCCCCCTCCTGCCCGTGACACACACGGTCAATGGCGCTAACCCTTTCTAGGGAAACAATACTTCTGCTTACACCCTTTACGATGACAGGCGCACAATTCAGCCAGAAGTTCAGAAGGTGAGACCATCGGAATAAGGATGATTGATTACGGACATCAGCAACTACCCACCCGTAACTGCCCTTCACCGGCCAGTTACTCTCGGTCAGCTCCTCTGGGGATCTTCTCGGACCTCCCTCAACGTTTCCATAGGGATTCCACTTACATTACCGCCAGAACTGGTACACTCCCCGTCAACTTGCCTACCTATACTCCTCTCCGACTCTACACTCTCACTACTAGACGTAGATAACGACACGCTATCACTACTGGACATACCTTTACTCGTGTTTCTAGAAAGATGTCGGCTGAAATTGGGAACTAGTCGGACAAGAAAAGGCACACAAGATCTCTGAATAGGAAATTCTCACAAATGAACCAATAAACCCTTACTTGTTTTGAAATTCATATTTATAGGGCAGAATCCCAAACGGCAAAAACCCCTTCCCGCCAAAACAACAACCCATACCAATCGACACAATCATTACAAGAGACATAACTCTTAAAAGCGACGGCGCCAAAACCCCCCTGATTTGACCCCTAACACCCCTTCACCAACCATCAACCTTTCATCACCTTTAGCATTAACACTGTTCATCACACTTAAAGGCTGGGGGACTGGTGTACCACACCCAGCCGATCCCGTTAACATACCAACATATATCACCCTTGACCGACACCTATATTGGCCAAGGCTGGGGGACTGGTGTACCACACCTAGCCAACTTGACCAAATAGTAATAAAACGATACATATATGCTAAAGCAGTCAAGTAATCAACCTAGGCTGAGTTGGCCTGAGCCTTACCAGCCTAAACCGATAACCTGAACGTCTAGAGGGACAACCTGCACAAGACCACACATGACCAATGTAAACTGCCAACAAAAGTAGTCGGCCTAGGCCGGCTACTCCAAATATACTTAATAAAATCCAAGCCCCCTAGTGTTCAGTAGGTCCTCCTAAGGGCCTGGGTTAGGGCTCAGACCCACTTACAGCCCAAACTAGAGCCCAAGCCAAGGCCCGGCCCATGACATAACATAAAATGATTAATGCTCTATAAATAAACGTGGACCCCAGTAATTAAAGGTACGCATTCATTACTCCATTAATCACTAATTTGACCTTTTGAGAGCTTTGACTTACTTGAGCTTCGGAGTCCCTTCTGTAGGTAACCCCTCCTGGGTCCAAGCCGACATGTATCAACCGGGAAGAGGCCAACTAAGGAGATAGCGGACTACATGGGTAAGGTGACGCTTGTGCCTAACTTATCTTGTTTGTTCTCTGTAGGAACAATAATAATAATAATATTTTACACTAATAATAATTTCAATACCAATCCTAATATTATTGAATAAGATTATAATATCAATAATAAATATATTGGAAATGAAGGAAGAAAATATGAATTGAATTCTTATTTTATTTATAGACTCATGTTATTTTTAAAATCAAATATAGGCATATTATATATTATGAATCCAGTATAAAACAACAACACTAATAATAATAATAATAATAATAATAATAATAATAATAATAATATTAATAATAATATTAATAATATTAATAATAAATCACAATAACATTAAAATAATATTAAATATTTGTTAATACTAGTGATATTAATAGTACTATAAATAATAATAATGATAGTAATAATAGAACGGTTTAAGCATATTGTATATTGTGGTATACATTAATATAATAGTGTAAATTATAGATCTCATACAATATAATAATAATAATACGAAAAAAAATAAATAATTAATCACTCGTAGTTTTTCTAACGAATTAATTAAAAATAAAAAATATTATTTTACACTCATTCTAATTTGGGGTAAGGGTGGGGAACTTAAACGAATTAAGCACAAGATAAGGGTGTTCGACCCAGGCCGCTTACTTAGGGTAAGGGTGGGAAACTTAAACGAATTAAGCACAAGATAAGGGTGTTCGACCCAGGCCGCTTACTTAGGGTAAGGGTGGGGAACTTAAACGAATTAAGCACAAGATAAGGGTGTTCAACCCAGGCCGCTTACTTGGGGTAAGGGTGGGGAACTTAATCAAATTAAGCACAAGATAAGGGTGTTCGACCCAGGCCGCTTACTTGGGGTAAGGGTGGGGAACTTAAACGAATTAAGCACAAGATAAGGGTGTTCGACCTAGGCTGCTTACTTGGGGTAAGGGTGGGGAACTTAAACGAATTAAGCACAAGATAAGGGTGTTTGACCCAGGCCGCTTACTTGGGGTAAGGGTGGGGAACTTAAACGAATTAAGCACAAGATAAGGGTGTTCGACCCAGGCCGCTTACTTGGGGTAAGGGTGGGGAACTTAAACGAATTAAGCACAAGATAAGGGTGTTCGACCCAGGCCGCTTACTTGGGGTAAGGGTGGGGAACTTAAACGGATGTAAAGGAAAACACATGGAAAGTCATATAGTTGGGAACCCTTCTTTTTATTTATTGAATAGGGGTGCCTCGTTAAAACCTCCCTGGCCAAAACCCTCCTTAGGAAAAAAAAACCAGGTGAGGAAAAAGAGTACACCCAAGGTTACAAGTATTGGTTCGATTACAATACATATTCAGCTGAAGTAGAACTTGAGGTGGGATACATTCCAAGTGTTGGGAATCTCTTCCCCCCATAATTGTTCTAGGCGATATGCTCCTCCTCCTGCATCTTCGCGTATGCGGTATGGGCCGTCCCAATTGGCGGAGAACTTGCCATCCTTCTTTCTAGCACTACTGGCCATTCTCCATACTAGGTCCCTGATGACGAATGATTGTGGACGTAGATTTGCATTATATCTCCTGGCAGCTCATCGTTTGGCAGCTAAATTGCGTATCTGGGCTTTTTATCTGAGTTCGGGTAGAAGGTCGAGATGTAGGGCCATGTTTTGGTGATTGTGGGTAGGGTCGTACAGTTCTCAGCGTAGGGATGGTTCATCGATTTCTACCGGTATTATGGCGTCTGCGCCGTAGACTAGGATGAATGGGGATTCGTTTGTTGATGATTGGGGGGTGCATCTGTAAGCCCATAGTACTTCTATTAACTCTTCTGGCCATCGGCCTTTTGCGGTATCCAATCTCTTGCGTAGTTCCACGAGGATAACTTTATTTGCCGCCTCTGCTTGTCCGTTTGTTTGTGGATGTTCTACAGAACTTGTGATGATGGTGTGTGGTACACCATATCTGCATATAATGCCCTTCCACACAAATTGTTGAACTTGCTGGGTCGTGATGGTAGTTAGTGGCTTGGCTTCGATCCATTTAGTGAAATAATCGACGGCTACATTTTACCTGCCCCTTGCCGGGTGAAAATGGGCTAAGGATGTCCATTCCCCACTTAGTCAAAGGCCATGGGGACAGTATGTGGTGTAGTTGTTCTTGTTTCTAGTGAATAAGGTTGTCATGTTTTTGACATGGCTTGCATTTCCTGACATGATCCTGGCAGTCTGCTTCTATGGTCGGCCAGAAGTATCCGGCACTAAGAACTCTAGTATCCATGGTGCGTGCACCGGAATGATAACCACAAATGCCTTCGTGTAACTCTTTGATGATGTATTGGGCTTGCTCTGCCGTGACACATTTAAGGAGGGGTTGGCCATATCCGCGCTTGTAGAGGTCATCGCCTATCATGGTGTACCTGGCCGCCTTAGCCAGCCAAGTTTTGTCCGCGTCTGGGGGAGGGGTGCCGGTTTTGAGGTATTGGATGTAGGGGGTGGTCCAGTTTTGGCTTTGGCAGGGGGTGGTTGATCATAGCGGGGAAGGTGGAGGTTAGGTTGTGAGGGGGGATGTGGGTTGTCGGAAGATATTGTGGGTTATATGGTGGAATATGTGTGATGTGTAGGGCGGTGGGTATGTTGTAGGGGATCTGGGTGGTAGGGAGGGTAGCGGCGGGGGTTGGGGGTGCGGTAAGCCCCGGTTGACCAGATGGGAAGTGATGGGGATGGGTAGAGCTTCAGAAGTTTCTTTGGCTTTTCCCTTCAGATTGGGGTCAGCCTCGATCCTTCGCCTCAAGCGAGAGTTCTCTTGCCTCAATGCCTCCATTTCATCAACGTTGCGTTTCTTCAAATCTGCGAGTTCTTGTTGCATCTTTGCTTGGCCGTCTAGGATGGCGGCCAGATCAGGGGTGATGCCAGGAGGTCAAGAGGGACCATCATCCGCTTGCTTGTTCACTCCAGCCTTGCTACGGGTGGAAACCATCTTCAGAGAACAACGGGTACTGAAGGTGTTCGTCTCGTGCCCCACGGTGGGCGCCAATTATTCCTGCAGAGAACAAATAAGATGTGGTAGGCACAAGTGTCACCTTACCATGTAGTCCGCTATCTCTTCAGTTGGTCTCTCCCCGGTTGATACATGTCAGCTTGAACCGAGGAGGGGTTACCTGCAGAAGAGTCTTTGAAGCTCAAGTAAGTCAAAGCTCTCAGAAAGTCAAATTGGTGATTAATGAATGTGTACCTTTAATTCGTGGGGTCCATGCGTATTTATAGAGCATTAATGATGTTCGTTTACCCAATGGGCCGGGCCTTGGTTTGGGCCCTAGCCTGGGTTATGAGTGGGCCTGGGCCCTAACCCAGGCCCCCAAGGTCCATCGAACGCGGGGACCTCCATTTTACTAAGTCTTCGAGGGCGGTCTGATCCGTTTATTTCTTGGCTTGTCAAATGTCGTCTATAACACCCCTGGCGCACCAATCCCTGGTCCCAGAGCATGTCAGGTTACTACAGCCCGATGCACCCCAACCCCTCACCCTTCTCCATCCATTCATACTGGGTGGGTTGTTGCCAGTGGGGATCGAACCCCCAACCTGACCTTTAACACCTCTGGCTCACCAGCAGATGCTACCAGTTATGCTGTAGCGCAACTGGTAGCATCTGTTGGTGTGCCAGAGGTGTTAAAGGTCAGGTTGGGGGTTCGATTCCCACTGGCAACAACCCACCCAGTATGAATGGACAGAGAAGGGTGAAGGGGTTGGGGTGCATTGGGCTGTAGTAACCTGACAGCCTCTGGGGCCCGAGGAGGGGTAGCCAGGGATGTTACACCAGGCGCCCTGCTCGCATTGTGACCACTATCACTGGTTCGTGACCCGTGATAGTGGTAACGGGTGTGGTGGAATGGGATGGTGGATGAGCGTAGGAAAGGTAGTGGTGAAGTGATGAGGTGGGATATGGGTGGTGGGGAGGGTGGCAGCAGGGGTGGGTGTTGCGGGGTGCCTAGGGATGGTGGGATAAATGTTTGTGTGGTGGGTAGAGATGATGGGTGTTTGTTGAGTGGTGGTGAAGGTGTGTGGGGTGGGGTTGTACTCGCTTTCTTCCTCATTGGGCTGGTAAGCCGAGGACTTGGGGGCTTCTGACGATTCCTTGGCCTTCCCTTTCTAGGTAGGGTCGGCCTCGATCTTTCTTCTCAGCCTCGAGTTTTCTTGCCTCAACGCTTCCATCTCGTCAACGTTGTGCTTTCTCAGGTTAACGAGTTCGTGTTGTATCTTGGCTTGGCCTTCAAGGATGGCGGCCAAGTCTTGGGTGACGTTAGCAGGCGCAGTAGGGACCGTCTCAGGTTGCTTCATGACTCTAGCTCTGCTACGAGTAAAAAGAATTCTCGATAGTATGCAGATCACTTAGTAAGGTATTGCTTCGTACCCCACAGTAGGCGCCAATTGTTCCTGCAGAAACAAAAAGAGATATGTTAAGGACACAAATATCACCTTACCTCAATCCTCAATCTCTCAAGTTGGCTCTTCCTCAGCTTGAATAGGCCATTTGTTGATGTACATGGTTTGGACCCTTGAGGGGTTACTTGCGAAGAGGGCTCCGACGATCAAGTCAGCGAGAAAGCTCTCAGAAAGTCAAATCTCTTGATTAAGGGATTAATGAAAGCATACCTTTAATTGTTGGGGTCCACGTGTATTTATAGAGTTATTAATTATGTATGTCCTTCTTGTGGTCTGGGCCATTGCTTGGGCCCTAGATGGGCACGGGCCTAGCCTAGGCCCTGAGTTAATATTTGTTGGTACCATGGGTAATATTCTAAGTTAGGAGTGGTCAACAGATGTCGTTATGTTTTCTGAAGTAGGCGCCTAGGCCGCTATGTGCTTTCGCTTGTCTTGTGTCTCATCTGATAATTTCATTTGCGGGGTTATGTGTATGCGGGCTTGGCCGTGCGGTTTTATTAGTCCGTTTGGGTGCAGTACATATAGGTACATTACATCTAACCCTAATGAAATGGGAGTTTAGCTACTATTACATATATATAACACAAAAGGGGATCAAAATGGTGGAATGGATGAAGGAAGATGAAGCTTTAAAGCCCTAGAATTGACTCTACACGTTTTTTTGCCCGCTATTGCGTTCCCACAATCAAAAGCTTTTTATTTCATCTAACTCTCGACCCTTTAACCACTCAAAAAGTTTCTTCTTGTCGGGTGAGCATAGCCTCTCGCTCGACAAGAGATTGCTTCTGTAAAATGGCTAATTGCCCAAACTCGCTAGGCGAGTGTCTAACTTTCTCACTAGACGAGGGATTCAATGGTTGGTGCTGACACAAGCAGCTTGAAGCAAAGATTTGATAAATCCAAGTGCATGAAGATCTCATGTGATTGATGAAGATTGATGAAGATCCGCTTGAAGATTATGTTTCAATAGTATTAAATATGTAATTGATGTGTTACATGTTATATCATGTTGGTAGGCTATATGACAAAGTTTAGATATCTTGTTAGTCTTAGTGTGTCCTTTTTAATTTGTTAAAATGGGTTTTAAAAGGTTAAAAGGCTTATTGTATATAGTTTCTGATATGAATGTGTCAACACTCAATTTCGTCCGGGTAACTAAATAATTTTTAGTAATAATAATCTTATTTTTTTCTTATTTCCTAGACAAATAATTTAAATATATAATATAACATAACTAAACATTTTTTTAAAATAAAAAAGTAAACGAAATAGAAAAAGATAAGAAAAATATTTTTATAGTGAAAATGAGTTTTTAAAAGATAAACACAAAAAAAAACATAAAAATAATGATTAAGAATAAGAATTAAAGAAAAAGAGTTTTATAATAAAATAATAGTAATGATAAATTTAAAATAGAAAAATAGTTTTTAAATAATAAAAATAGTTTTATAAAATATAATTGAATTTATAAAAAAATGAAAAAAAAAGATAATGGTAAAAAAACTATAAAAATATTATTAAAAAAAAATATATTAGGCTAATAAGTATATAAAACAAAGTAATAAAAATAAAAATAAAATAAAAAGATATATATAGTTTTTACTAAAGAAAGAAGTAAAATTGAAATTAGAAAAAGTAAGGAAATCTCAAAATAAGTGGTTATATGTTACCGTTACTCAACTACATCCTACTGATACTCCCACAATCTAGATTATCTCCATGTTTCTCTCAACCTCCACACATAGTTAATATCTTAGACAATGCTAAAAGAGGGTCTCAGGATCTCATAGTCTCTAACGTTCGTCCCTCGAGTTATTTTTTCTTTTCTCCACTTCATTAAAGATGGGGTTCACAAAACACATAAAGAGACATTTCTCCTTATTCATTGTCATCTTCTTCCCATGGTCAAAGAAGCTTCCAAGGGTTGTACTCTGCTTCACGAGATAGTCGACATTTTCCTCTTTGCTTCCAAAAAAAAAAAGTCAAAAAAACCACAGACTGACATGTGGCATGCTGTTAATAATGTTAGTCATCTCTGTCTGAATAGGACCTAATTGAAGCCATTTTTCAAAAGTTGGGATGCAATTGACACTTTTTTAAAAACGGGTACTAGAATGACACAACTCTACCAAAGTGGGTACCATCCAAGTAATTAAACCAAAATAAACTTTGTATTGTTATAAAATCAAGCTCATAATAGAGAGAAAATGAAAAGGAAGAATAGAGAATGTAGAACAATTATTTTGTGTGTCTTATTACTAATAGAAAGAGTCTTGTTTATAAATACAAAATGTAACCCATAAAGGATACAAATTAAATAATTAATACAAATTTTTAAACCTCATAAAGGGTAATTAATCATATGAGTAACTATAGCAAATCAATCAATCGTATCAATCATATGAGTAAGTGTATCAATCTTATCATTCTATATTTTCAATATAATATTGTTCATTACATATTCTATTTCTCACCCTTATGTAAAGTTACATCATTAAGATGAAGGAATTCAATCTTGTGAACCTATTGCTCAATAGTTCTCCTTGACAAAGACTTTGTGAATAAATCTGCTACATTTTCACATGAACATATCTTTTGGATCTCTATATCACCCTTTTAATTGAACAATGCACTATTATTTTCATATATGGTTGTTGATTCCATTTTTTTTCCAAGGATAGACAACAAATTTGTTGTACATGTTGAATTATAGACCTTAACCAAACACATTAACGATGTACCTCATGTAATGCTAAAATTTTACATGATCTGACGATGTTATTGTGATTATTTGTTTCATAGACAGATATGAAAGTATTGTGCTACCACATGTGAAAAAATATCTTGTTTGTGATCAACTACTATGACAATATGATGATCGAATAAATAACATGTATATGCAAAACCCATTAGATTTAATTTTGAATCATTTGGATAAAATAAGTCCAAAGTCATAATATCCTTAAGGTAACGAAGTATATGTACTCCAATCCAATGTCTTCTTGTAGGTGAAGAACTATAGTACTGCAAAAAAAGAAGTTATTTTGTGGGAGTTATTTTGCGGTGGTTATAAAAAACCCCACAAATAAAAATGACTTAGGATGATTCTGGTGGATTATCATAATGCTCATAATAGTTGGGGTTTTGTATTTTTTCTGAAGAGGTTTATCACCTCTATAAATTATAATACATTTTTCCCTCATTTCTTTCACTCATTCCCATCCAAAACTTTACACTACTAAGACTTTTTCCACAAAATAGAAAACCTAAGCACGTTCTCCCTCAGCCACTCTGTAACTCCCATCTCTAGGCACTACTCTAGCTTCGTCACCCACTCCACACGCCACTTCCACTTTGTCACTCCATCACTTTGTCACTAATGAGTGCATATTTTTACCCTCATTTAAAGTTAAATTTTTGATTTTTAATTGAGTTTTGTTCTTAAAATATTGATTTAATTGAGATTTCTTATAATTGAGTTTATTGAGCATGAGATATAAGAACATGTTAAAAATACCTTTTTAGTTGCATAAATGTACTTTGAATATTTTGAGGTGTGTTAGTGTAGCTGCAACTAAGTTGAGCTCATGGAGGTATGGAAATAAATTGATAAAAGCTTCATGAAACCTTAAAGATAAATCCAAGAATTGAAAATTATCAAAATCACAAAACTCCAAGACAAATATTGCATGAAGAAGGCAACAAAAAATTGAAAAAGTGAAGAAGAGTTTGGCTAAGCTAAGAAGAGGGAACGAAAAACAAAAATTGGTCCTTGTGATTTTCTCTATCCTTTTCCAAAAGAAAAGGCTTTGATAATTCATAAATATTTATGATAAAATATAATATGGGGAAAATATATCTTTAGATATTTTATTTGATATTTTAAAATAATTATCTTCTCTAAAACATATGATCACTTCAACTATTTACTAGATTGTTAAGTAACCACTAAAATAATGTTTGATGTTGTTTCTTAGTTTGCATCTTTCTTCACAGGTACAATATTACAAATTGCTTTAATATATAGTTTGTTCAACTTCAATATCCATGATTTCATTAAAGAAAAAATGTAGATGGTTCAAGCATAATGTTCATTAATCATTTTTCAAGTTCTAGTAGTCTGTTACTCGTTTTCACAATAAGGTGTAGGTCATCCGGAGTTTGTCAGTATTAGTATAGAAGTGGACTTTAGTATACTTTGTGTATATCATAAACATTAAATAATAGAGTATAAAAAGTTAGTGAACATACCTACGCATCATTGTAGAAGTTATATCGAGCATATTCATATATGTTACTTTGAGAGAATCAACTATAAAAACTTTGAAAGGAAAATTAGATATTAGAGAGAGGTGTTAAGAAATATCTCAAATCTAACGCAATGTTGAATAAAAATTGGAAAAAGGTGATGGTCCAAGCAAGTGAGGCTGCCTAAGTATTTGTTTTGAGGGTGGTTGCAACAACTTGTTATCCCTCCACTGTTGGGAGGTAGAGGTAATCGCTGCTCTGTGAAACCAGCCTCACGCAGTGCCCTCTCGTCTAAGAGAGATGGGACCTATGCCTTCACACAAGTTCCATCACCCAACTCTCAACTTGGAATGGGCAAGCCAACTTTTGGCATCCACAACTCCAACCAGGGAGCCTCAAAGTTGTTACATCACCTTCGTGCCCCCACTTGGGTTACAAGCTCTTGTTACTTAGCTCGGCGAGAACACAACCTTTTCATCCACTATATAAAGTTTCTTTTCTTTCACATTGCACACAATGTGGGACTTTTACATTACATTGCATAAATGGTAAATTATACCAACCCTTATGAAAAAATATGGTTCAAGTGCACTGACACACATTCACAACCTTGTA
Organism: Vigna unguiculata; assembly: GCF_037176805.1. Classification (NCBI taxonomy): domain Eukaryota; kingdom Viridiplantae; phylum Streptophyta; class Magnoliopsida; order Fabales; family Fabaceae; genus Vigna; species Vigna unguiculata. The sequence continues at coordinate 29,808,198 of NC_140802.1, forward strand.
TCTCTTTACATTTCTTAACAAACCTATGTTACCGTCTTTGTTTCTCTCTTTCCCTCTCATTTCGTACTATCGCTTCTCTTACAAATTGCCATTTTTATTTCTTTTTCTCGTTTTATTTGTAGATGGACAGTTAGGTTGTCAATCAAATATTTTCCAATTATTTTTTTGTAAAAATAGAATTCTGGAAGATAAATTATAAAATGCAAATATGTGTTTATATCTTATTTTAAGATTAATGAAGGATACTCTTTGTTTACGAACTATTTTTACTTTCTTGTAGCTCATTTTAAAAAAAAAAAGAACAGGAAAAAAAGGTAGAAGTTAAACCCACCTTCTTGTCAATGAAGAACATAGAGATCACAAAAGAAAAAAAAAATCAATCCATTGCTTTCTATCTTTCTAAGACATATGATCAATTCAACTATTTACTAGATTGTTAAGTAACAACCAAAATAATGTTTGATGTTGTTTCTTAGTTTGCATCTTTCTGCACAGGTACAATACTACAAATTGCTTTAATATATAGTTTGTTCAACTTCAATATTCATGATTTCATAAAAGAAAGAATGTAGATGGTTCAAGCATAATGTTCATGAATCACTTTTCAAGTGCTAGTAGTCCGTTACTCCTTTTCACAATAAGGTGTAGGTCATCCGGAGTTTGAGCACTCGCTGCTCTTTTAAGATTGTGTGTAGACATCCACCTTATCCAATATTGTTAATGAAGAACCCACGTAGTTGTACACATCGTTCACAATATGAGCTTTCTTGAGAAACCACTACTGCTGGTCTCATAAGAGCTACCACACCGTGATGCAGTAATAATGTCATAAAAAGACAAGACAATCAACAATGAAGTTGGTATTCCGTCATCTTAATGACCTCGCTTAGGTTACAAGGTAGTACTACTTATTTCGATAAATTACATGTGTTTTGATAGAAGTTTACGAAGACAAGGTTATTCCTTGACTTGTCTTATGTGTGTCTCATAAATGCGAAAACCAATAGATGTTAGAAAAATTTTTATGATCTTTACTTATCTGCTTCTCTTTAATGTGATTCACTTTCCACATGAAATTGTTACATAATTTAATGAAACTTAATTGTGGATAGATGAAAAAAAGTTGCTATAAATAAATTCACATGTCAGGCTCACTCAAATAACTTATCCAAATTGACGTGTTGGAAATTAATATTATTTTTTAAATGGAAAAATGGTATTCAATTTTCTATTAAGTTAGACTTTCACCTTTTTTTTTCTAAATATACAATATACACTTCCTTTTAATTTTAAATAGTGTGATTCTTAAATATTTGTCGTGTCTAAGAAAAAATAGAAAATTTTCATACGGTGCTAAATATATAAAAATCCACTTTGTTCGTGATAAATTTATTTATTTTGTTTTATGTAAACTATTTATTTATTCTTTTATGTTATAATTTGTTTATTTAATGAAAAATAGATAGATTGTTGAAAATTTGCAACACTTATTTTTCAATTGCTAGGTTGCATAATTTTGTTGGATATAGATGCAAGCCTTATTAAACATCACTACTAATTTATCTTCTTCTACTCTCATAAGTATTTTTTTTTTCTTCCTATAGTAGTTTTCAAGTTTAAGTTGTTTGTTTTGTTACATTTGTCTAATTATTGTATGTCATTCGGTGTGTGAGGATTATTCAAAAACTTACCAATTCTCTAATTGGTTGTGGGATTGGTCAACCAAGAAATAGATCTAGAATAGTGACAAATAACAGTACTGCAGAATTCATAACTCTTAAACATTTTAATATCATGTCATTGTACAAAATCCAGTTTAATTTTTACTACCACATGTAAAATAAAAAAGACTCATTCAAACATATCAAACCCTATTTCCTTACTTTTGTTTTAATTATTACATCTCCAATTTAAAAGGTTGTTAAATATATAAAAGTGATACATTAATACTCCAAAACAATGTATAGAATATATAAAAATATAGGTAACTACATCATATTGAAACAATTCGAAGAAAAATAATATTTTGGTTAGAAAAAGAAAGTTTGTCAGTATTAGTATAAAAGTGGACTTTAGTATACTTTATGTATATCATAAACAGGCAATAATTGAGAATAAAAAAATTAGTGGACATACCTAAGCATCATTGTAGAAGTTATATCGACCATATTCATATATGTTACTTTGAGAGAATCAACTATAAAAACTTTGAAAGGAAAATTAGATATTAGAGAGATGTGTTAAGTAATATCTCAAATCTAAAGCAATGTTGAATAAAAATTGGAAAAAGGTGATGGTCCAAGCAAGTGAGGCTGCCTAAGTATTTGTTTTGAGGGTGGTTGCAACAACTTGTTATCCCTCCACTGTTGGGAGGTAGAGGTAATCGCTGCTCTGTGAAACCAGCCTCACGCAGTGCCCTCTTGTCTAAGAGAGATGGGACCTATGCCTTCACACAAGTTCCATCACCTAACTCTCAACTTGGAATGGGCAAGCCAACTTTTGGCATCCACAACTCCAACCAGGGAGCCTCAAAGTTGTTCCATCACCTTCGTGCCCCCACTTGGGTTACAAGCTCTTGTTACTTAGCTCGGCGAGAACACAACCTTTTCATCCACTATATAAGGTTTTTTTTCTTTCACATTCCACACAATGTGGGAGTTTTACATTACATTGCATAAATGGTAAATTATACCAACCCTTATGAAAAAATATGGTTCAAATGCACTAACACACATTCACAACCTTGTATCTCTTTACATTTCTTAACAAACCTATGTTACCGTCTTTGTTTCTCTCTTTCCCTCTCATTTCGTACTATCGCTTCTCTTACAAATTGCCATTTTTATTTCTTTTTCTCGTTTTATTTGTAGATGGACAGTTAGGTTGTCGATCAAATATTTTCCAATTATTTTTTTGTAAAAATAGAATTCTGGAAGATAAATAAAATGCAAATATGTGTTTATATCTTATTTTAAGATTAATGAAGGATACTCTTTGTTTACGAACTATTTTTACTTTCTTGTAGCTCATTTAAAGAAAAAAAGAAAAGGAAAAAAGGTAGAAGTTAAACCCACCTTCTTGTCAATGAAGAACATAGAGATCACAAAAGAAAAAAAAATCAATCCATTGCTTTCTATCTTTCTAAGACATATGATCAATTCAACTATTTACTAGATTGTTAAGTAACAACCAAAATAATGTTTGATGTTGTTTCTTAGTTTGCATCTTTCTGCACAGGTACAATACTACAAATTGCTTTAATATATAGTTTGTTCAACTTCCATATTGATGATTTCATAAAAGAAAGAATGTAGATGGTTCAAGCATAATGTTCATGAATCACTTTTCAAGTTCTAGTAGTCCGTTACTCCTTTTCACAATAAGGTGTAGGTCATCCGGAGTTAAAGCACCCGCTGCTCTTTTAAGATTGTGTGTAGACATCCACCTTATCCAATATTGTTAATGAAGAACCCACGTAGTTGTACACATCGTTCACAATATGAGCTTTCTTGAGAAACCACTACTGTCGGTCTCATAAGAGCTACCACACCGTGATGCAGTAATAATGTCATAAAAAGACAAGACAATCAACAATGAAGTTGGTATTCCGTCATCTTAATGACCCCGCTTAGGTTACAAGGTAGTACTACTTATTTCGGTAAATTACATGTGTTTTGATAGAAGTTTACGAAGACAAGGTTATTTCTTGACTTGTCTTATGTGTGTCTCATAAATGGAAAACCAATAGATGTAAGAAAAGTTTTTATGATCTTTACTTATCTGCTTCTCTTTAATGTGATTCACTTTCCACATGAATTGTTGCATAATTTAATGAAACTTAATTGTGGATAGATGAAAAAAAATTGCTATAAATAAATTCACATGTCACGCTCGATTGGTGCTAGCAACAAGGCACCCCTCCGTGGTGGCCATCGGCACCGTGTACTCGAACCCGTCCAGCAGCAACGGCCCCGCCACCCCCACGGGAATCTGCACGTATCCCACCGGCAAATCCGCCAGCAAGCTGTCCAACACCCTCCCCGCCTCCATCACCACCATTAAAGCCTCGTTCTTTCCCTCACTATTGTGTTCCTCGTCACCACCGCCGCCACCATGACCCGTGTCCGTGACCACCACAATGCCCACCATTGTGTCCTCCGAAGGATCCGCCGACAGAAGCTCCTATTGTGGAGCATAGAGGGAAAAAGTGATCCGCGCGGCGGCGCGGGATGCGGACGGTGAAGGAGGAAGAAAGGGAAAGTGAAGGAAGGGCTCGTGCTCGCGGAGAGAGAGAGAGAGTGGAATTAGAGAGGCGCTGGCGCGGGGAGGAAGAAGGGTTCGCGAATTTCGAACCCTAAATAAACCCTATGGCTTTGGTTGTTAGAGGAACTGAAGCCATTGACCCCCTTTTGGCACCGGGTCTCCTTGGACCGAGGCCTATACCCCTGACTTCCAGCCACTTTTTGGCTTCGGGTCCTACTAGATCGAGGCCTATACCCCTCTTTGGCACCGGTTTTGAGCGAACCGGGGCCTATACCCCTTTTTGGCTTCGGGTATTTGGAGAACCGAGGCCTAAAACTTGGCTCTAATTGCAAAAATACCACCGCACCATTATATGCTTTGGTTTTTGGCCAACTGAGGCATATAAGGCGAGGTAAAATGGGAATTCTGCACTAGTGGTACCGGAGGAGATACCACTTTTCTTCAAGTGAGAAGCAGGCTACCACCATAAGCACCACTCTGAGTCTAATATTACAAGTGCCACCACCTTTTACACTCCTGTTTGTATTACAAGCTATCACGACCTAGCTTGGCAATCCCTCTTGTAAGTCAAAGGCTTATAAGCCCTCTATCTTCCGTTAACTCTTCAATGTGGGACTTCAAAAAGAAAGAAGAGGTATGCAGTGGCGGATCTTGACCAAGAGTTTTGGAGGGGTCAGAATAATATAATTTTTTCATCATTTGATTGGACCATTAGTATAACAGTTTAAAAAATGACTCTTCTATAAACAATTGGATCGTTAGATTGGATTATTAGTATAATGCTTTAAATACTTTAGAAGATGTGAAGAAATATAATTTAACTTGTTTTCATTTTCACGTGTAGCTTCCCTTTTACTACTTCTACAAAATAAATTCATTATTTTATTCTTCATCTATATGCTTTTTTTTTAAATATATTAAAAAATAATTTATCATAATCTAATAAAATATTGAGCGACATAAGTATTAGAAGAAAAATATATTATAATCAAGTCACAATTAAAAATCGGTTATAAAAAAACACATAATACATGATTTTTTTCTTCTATAATCATAAAAGGCTCATGAGATAAAAAATAATTTTAATAACTATTAAAGTAATATTTCATCATTAAGTAAGACAAGAGGGAGTTACATTTTGTTTCTTCGAGAAATGAAGGAAACAGATGAGAAATGAGAGCAAACATAATGAGTATGTGTCTAACTTCATTTTTCTTAAAAAAAAACATATGATAGTGAGAGATGAGTACAATTTTGTTAAAATTTTAAAAGGCAATGACAGAAGAAAATAAAAAATATTTTAATAAATGTTTGATTTAATTACTCTTTTGGTTACGGTTTTCAAAAATGTAAGTTGATCTTCCAATTCTTTTAGTTTCAATTTAGTGACAATTTGATATTTTTAGACGAAAACAGATACTAGAAGACTAATTAAACCTAAATATATTTTTTTTATTTTTTATTATTTATTAACATTAACTATTGTATTTTATAAAATAAATAAAGAGACACAATTTAATTATCATCAATTTCTAAAATATACTATTTATAATTTTAAAAATTTCAAAATTTTTAAAAATTAAAAAAATGGATATATAATTTTGAAAAAAATCAAAAATATTTGGGGGGGCCTAGGCCCATCCCTGCTTCTATGAGGCTCCACCTATGGAGGTATGGTACTTGGCTACGTTTTCGATTTGAGTGTTTTGAGATGTTGGAGAAACAACCATTAAAGCAGGGACAAATCATTCACAGGGTAGGGAGGGGCCATGCCACCCCCCCCAAATATTTTTTATTTTTTTTTAAATTATATGTATGTTTTTGAAATTTTTTAAAATTATATTTATATTTTTGAAATTATTTTAAATTCTATATATTTTTAAAAATTATATGTAGTATATTTTAGAAATTAATGGAAATTAAATTGTGTGACTTTTTATTTTTTTTATAAAACACAACCTTTAATCTTAACAAAGTTGGTCATGTAGTGTTTTTTAGTCTCAATTTGGTTTCGATTTTTGAAAAAGTTGATGCAATTTGGTTATTTTCATTAAATTTTTTGAAGCGAATCAAAAGAGTTTTGATACACTTGGGTTATGTTAATTGCACCAACAAAACAAAACATCCTTATTAATCGTTTCAATTTTCAACAAATTGAGACTAAGAAAACATTAGACAACCAACTAGACATTTTTGGACAATAAAGAAACAAAAAATATCATTAAACCAAATATTTATTAAGATATTTTTTATTTCTTTCTCATTGTCTTTCTAATTTTTCACAAATTGTATCATCTCTCATTCTCATATGTTTTCTTTTTTCTTTTTGAAGAAAAAAAAATTAGACACACTCATTTTTTTTTTGATTTCTCATTTGTTTCTTTCTTTCTTAAAAAAAGAAGGTAACTCTCTATCGTCTTCCCTGATAATAAAATATTAGTTGAAGAGTTATTAACATGATTTTTTTTATCTTACAAGCCTTTTGCAAATTCATTTTTTTATGAATATATAAGATAAAATTTGTATTCTAATATTATTTTGAAAAAAAAAATATTTATATAGATGGAAAATAAAATAATAGATTTATTTATTTTTAAATGATTTAAGGAAAGCTATTCATGAAGATAAAAACAGATACATTCCACTTCTTCATATATTTTAAAATATTATACTAATAATCTAATCTAATGATCCAATTGTTTAGTTTAAAGAATTATTTTTTGAAACATTATACTAATAATCTAGTTTAATTATAAAAAAATTATATTATTTTGGACCTTCCAAAAGTTTTGACAAGTTTCTGTTCTCTGTTATGGAGGATCGTGAGATTAGATATATTTGAAGGAAATTCAAGATATGGAAAACTAAATATAAGTACGATTCTAACCTTTTGTTAGTTTTGATTCATTATTGTCTTTCCTTTTGATTTCTTATCCTCTACTTATACAGATTTTAGTAAAATTAACTTGGAAAGAAATCATTTCTTGTTTGAGAAAGATATTTTTAAAAGAATGCTTCCTGTTTTCATTTGTCAAATAGGTTCATTGGCCAAATGACAAAACTTATCAACAGATTTATCTAACAAAGTGTTAAAGTTCTTCACAAATGTTTTTAATAAAAACACTGTCAACAAGTTCTTTTGGATAAAAGAAATTCTCTATGAAAAAGGGGCTTGTGCTTCTCAACTAAGGTGAATCATTGTAAAATGTTTTCCTGTAATTTATTCTCATATGTTAAATTAAAATTAAAATATTATTCTAAATAGTTTAAAATTGAATAAGTGCAAATATTATAAAAAATATATACACAAAAAACATATTATTAAATATATCTTCATGATAATGCTAAATGTAAAGGATATTTCTTCACGTTGGACATGAGGAATGTAATCTTCACACTGTGGTGAAGTAAAAAACCTTTATTAATTAAGTTCCTAAATTTCCAAAAAACAAATTAAGTTCCTAAGCTCGATCAATTGTGGTCATTCATTCTCTTATCTTTCTGCACTAATAATATAAATGTAAATTAAAAAATATAAAACGGTAAAGAAAATATTGTTAAAATGTCAGAAGTTGGATTTGAATCCACGTCCTCTTTCAAAGACCAAAACTTGAGTCTAGCGCCTTAGACCACTCGGCCATCCTGACACAAATGCAAGTCTCAAGCCTAGCTTGTATATACTATATTTATATATTTAATAAAGCTATATAAAAAAGTACGTGTAATTAACCCTTAACCCTAAAAGGAATATGCATTCAAATAGAAAAATTCCTCTCATGCTTTAACTGTTCGTATGATGTGTTTTCTTCACATATCGGACATGCTCTATGACATCTCACACTATAACTTGACAATTTTCCATATGTAGGAAAATTATTGATTGTACAAAATAATATGGCATGCATTTGGAAAGGTACATTAGCAAACCCATCAAAAAATTCAACCCCATTATCCCATAACTTCATGTCCTTAATCAATGGACTCGATATCATCATAGATAACATCGTGTACTTTATCTTCATACATAAACTTGGAGGCAAGTTATAAATCACTAACAAAACGGGTCATGAACTATGATTGGTACTTAAATTCCCATAAGGATTCGTTCCATCTGAAGCTAGTCCAAGTCTCAAATTTCTTGATTCATTTTTGAATGTAGGAAATTCTTTATCAATGTTCTTCCATTGCACATAATCTGCAAGATGACGAACTAGTCCATCACATTTCCGCTCATCAGCATGTCATCTAAGGTTTCTAGCATCATTTGGATTCGTAAACATACATTTAAACCTTGGAATTATTGGTAGATACCAAACTGCCTTCGAAGGAGGGTCGTGCTTTGTGACCTCATCACTATTCTCTTTGTCACTATCTTTGTATTTTCTATATAAAATACAACCATTAAGACATGCATGAATCTTTTCATATTCCATATCCATTGGACAAAGTATCTTTTTTGCCTCATACATTAGATCAGGTAGTGTATTACTTTCAGGAAGCATTTCTTTCAACAACTGAAGCAATTCTGTGAAGCTTTTATCATTCCATCCATTTAATACCTTCAAATTTATCAACCTTAACACTGATGATAACCGTGTGAAGTTAGGTGAACCAGCGTACAACGGGGTCTCTGCATTTGTAGTCATATTTTCATACACAGCTTTAGCAAATGTTTGTACTCCAACATCATGAATCATTTCCTTTAATCTATTCTCCATTGTCGAGTCCACAAATTCATGTGTTTCAGCCACAGTTGGTGTAAGATTCACTAAATTTAATTAAATAAATAATAATTAATTAATAAATGTGGGTAGGAGGAGCCTTTATAACATTAAATGTTAATTAATGTGATGTAGAAAAGTATTAGCTAAAATGGTTGAAAGTACTTGGTTATGTGAGAGGACTTGGGTTCAAGTCCTATGTGTGCCATATATGTGATATTTACTTGATTATTATTTTAATAATATGATGGATCATGATGAGTGATAATATAATCCTAGAATCTTAAGAGTGAAACTTTGGTAGTGATTGAGGCAAAGGAACTGAATTGGGAGAGAGCAAAAAGGGAGGCCATTGGCGATAAAAGAAACTCTCAAAAGTCCAATTTTAAGCAATGGAAAAAAGGTTAGGGGAGCTGAACCACATTCTATTTATGTTTTATGTGTAACTGTATGAATTATAGCATGTATATGTATGATCATTCCTCTTTTGCATTGAAATTCGTGTTTCTAAAATTTTTCCAAAAATCGCCTGGCGGGCGATGAACTGCCGTCAGGCGACTCATATATTTTGTGTGGTTTTTTGGGTTCCTGCTAAGGAACCGCCTGACGGTAAGCAACGTGCCGCCAAGCGACACAAGCCTAATCCACCCAGTTTATAGGTTTTTTCATGAACTACCTGGCGATGATGAATACCCGCCAAGCGATCTGAGGATAGTGACTCAATTTTGTAGTTTTACTGGTTATGGAATGATTTTGATGGGGAAAAAGGGATATTCTAACTATTGGTGAATGATTAGATGCCAGGTATCGTCGAATTTCATGTGATTGGGGGTTAAATTGAAAGGAAATTGTAGGAACATCGGTTTAGGGTTTAAGAAATTGGGGGTTTTCAAGTTGATAAGGATTAAGGTGCGAATTGAAGTTGGGTACCTGTAGGCACTCTTCCGAATTGATATTTCCTAGCGTGGGATGTACAATTGACTGTTAAATTATGAAAATCATTAGAGGAACGCGTTTTGGAAATGTTGGGGAGTGAAAAATTGTCGCCAGGCGACATGCGTGGACCAGCAAAGGGATGGTTGACTTGACAGGGGCAGATTGGCTTGCAGTGTGGAATGGTATTGGGTAGTGAACCTGATCAGGAGGAAAAATATATATAGTGGAGTTAGTTGGATTTTGGAAAGGGACTCATGACTTGTGAGGTTAAGAGTGGGAAGCCATAGGTAAGATCTAAGTGATTGAAATGAATTGGACAATAAAATGACTGAACTACCGCAAGAGTGAATTTACTTGAGCGAGACATTGTGTTCCTAATGGTTATAGAAAGTTTATTATTAACCTAAGGTTGAATGTTGTTAAGGATTACTAATAGCATGAATTAAATGGGGATTCTTTGATGTGATAATTATGTTGATGGGCAGGCACAATAGACACTCATAATAGGCAAAGAAATGACAATTAAACTGGTTAAGTGTCAATTAATTTGTGTTCAGCTTAGAGGGAGGTTGCATTCTTAAAGGGAATTGAAGGATATTGTAAGACCCGTGGGATTTAATTAATTAAATAGATAATTAATTAATAAATGCGGGTGGGAAAATAATTATGAAAAGCATGACGTGGAAAAGTACTAACTCAAGTGGTTGAGAGTACTTTCATTGTGTGAAAGGACTTGGGTTCGAATCCTATGTATGCCATTTTTGAGTTATTATTCGTTAATATTTTTAATATATGTTAATCATGTTGTAAAATAATATGTTAATTGGATGATGATTGTTAGCATGAAATATGAATTGGCATGATGGCTTGATGTTGATTGGGCAATTGCATGGTTATGGGTTCAAGTCTTGGGAAACCCAAAGTAAACCTTACTTTTCTTTTGCTAATGTTAACTTTGGATAGAATTGGAAGGGGTATGCATAGCCACCAGGCGGCTCATCCATTTTTGCGTGTGCTATTGTGTTTCTGGGTGTAGCGCCTAGCGGTGAATCCCTGTACCACTAGGCGACTCAAAGTCTGGGAATGTTATGGGTTTTTCTGCATGAAGCGCCTGGCGGATTTGGCTGAGACCGCCAGGCAATGCGGGTCTGTGGACCGATTTGTGTTGTTTCGCGTGGTTTGACATGAATTGCTTGAAGGAAAAGCGAGGAGTGGCTCTTAGGAGATGATTGAGATTAGTAAATCTCTGACTTTGGGCGTAGTTGATAGAGTAATTCGATGGAACAGTGAGTATGGAACGTAGGGTTGGCGAAGTGATGTTTTAACGAATTTTTGGATAATGGGTGGTGATTTGCACTGGAATTGTGTTAGATGTGGTCGACGCTGAAAATTTGTACCCTTGCTAGCATGTGTACGATCGGAAAGATGAACCTAACATAGAACAAAATGGAGGAGTGTCCAAGGTGGGCTTTATAGCGCTGGAATTTCTGGAGTTTCCCAGAATCCTAAGCACCGCCTGGCGGTAATGGTTTAGTCGCCAGGTGCAAGCACAGAGAAGGGGAAATTGTGTGGCTGTGAGGTGTACTGGAGGGGTTTTGTTGCTGAGTCGTGATTTTGGGGGAGGAGTAGATTTGTGAGGAGGACAAAGTTGGGTGCGGTAGAGGGATGTGAAAACTTAGTGGTGATATGTGGAAATTGGAGTATGACATTTGGAGAGTTGAAGTGGAGAGGACATATATCTTAGGTACAACAAGGGCTACAGCTGGAGCGACAGTGGGGTGTTGTACAACTCGCGTGGAGACAGTAATGGGGATAGGAGAAAACACAGAATAGTATGATTAATTGAGATAAGCCAAAGTGGATAAATTGTAATATATTAGTACTAAACAAAGATTGGTAAACAAAGGAAATCTGATATAAGCTTAGCTATATGACGAGATGATGAAGTTAGAACAGGTGCGTAAGACTATCAATGATTTATTGGATTAGTAAGATTGTACTTAAGACATTATAATTAGTTGAAATTTCGGTTTGGAGATATTATATGGTATTGAGACTTTTGGTTAGATGACTTGTTGTAAGTGAAGTTGATTAGTTGGGAAGGTTCACTATTAGTTGTACTAACTTAGAATGCAAACTGTTAGAGAGCCAAACTAGAAAGGGGAAAAATCATTTAAGTGAGATTGTTGATATATATATACTAGAATTATGACTCGTGCAACGCACAGGGTATTTTTTAGATGAATGAATTTTGTTTTTTTATAGTAAATGGAAAAAAATTAAGAAATTAAAAATAAATATTAATAGTAATGATAAATAAGTTTAAAATAGGTGATATTAATTTTATCATGTTTATAAATGAATGCATAAAGTTCTGAACATTCAGGATCATAACAATATTAATTGTAGTAATTATTGTTTTGTCTAATATAAAGTTTTAACTTTTTGAACATTTATAATATGTATACAAAACTTCTGATAGATTTCATGGGTTAGAAGACCATTATAGTCTGCAATATAAAATTGATATAACTTTATTAAATTTAAAGTTTGACCAAAAAAGCAAAAGAATGCAATACAATAATTGACAAATAACCAAAATAGTATAAGATTAATTTGTATACCTCTTATCAAATATTTTTAAATATTTATTTGTAAACCACATTTGTAGTTGTAGCGGTTAGTTACATTTCCATTTTCATCCATAATTAGTATTTTCAATCCAATCTTCTTTATTATTTCACTGTAGAATCTGTTACATATAGTTGTCCATGAATGAATATGGAGCGAGGAAGATAAAGTCCAACTTTAGAGAGGGTTTATAACTAATTAAATTAAATATTCACAATACATCACACAAATTCATTTCTTAATTAAATTAAATATTAATATAACTAAAATTCATTTCTCAATAAAAAAATAATATAATTAAAATCCAACTACAATACATCACACAAATTTTCAATTAAAATTTAATACAATCATAATTTCGTAATTTTGCAACCACAATTTTGTATAGAACCAAAACATAATAACATTTAGTATTTATTAATTATAACGTTAGTATTTATTACTTTTCGTATTTATTAATTATAATGTTAGTATTTATTATTTCTTGTATATATAAATTTATATTAATGTTATTCGTGATGGATAAGAAATTGCTTCTTTTGATTTATTTTCCCTCTTTTATTTTATTTTAATTCTTTTCATATTTTTATATTTTATATATTAATGCTATTCGTTAAGACTGATAAAAGATTATTTCTTTTGATTTATTTTCCCTCTTTTATTTTATTTTAATTCTTTTCATATTTCCATACTTATTATTAAAAAAAACAAATATAAATAATTTCAAAATTATATATTAATATTTCGTGTTTGAAACAAAATATTATATTTTAAAAGTACACAATATATATTAATATTTCGTTGTGCACCTGGCGGTACGCGACACCCGCCAGGCGGTCTGGGAGCTGGCAGTGTGTGGCGGCACATGTCTCCCGCCAGGCGATTTGTACTGCTGCAGCTTGGAATTTTGGTTGTGTAATTGTGATCTACAAGGCATCTAGTGGTTCTTTAAAGGTGGGTTTGCTGGTGTTCCTTGAGTTGTGGCTCGGAACGTATCCCTTGAGTTGTGGCTCGGGATAGGGGTTAAGCACGTGGTATTCCTTGAGTTGTGGCTCGGAATAGCATCTCTTGAGTTGTGGCTTGGGATGGCGGATGAACACGAGGAACCCTTGAGTTGTGGCTTGGGTTGGCGAGTGTTGCCGGTGTGAGTGTGCTGGTTGTGACCAGTACAGATGGGTCCAAATAGATTGCCCTCCTCAGTTGTTGGCTGACGAGTTTGGTAGTCTTGGGACGATACAGACTATGTTCGTATATGGGAACTCTACCTAGCGTTACGGTGTATGATCCGTAGCATTGTTTCCCGCACGTGCTCTATCGGTTGTGGCCGATAGGTGTGGCAGCAAGTCACCTTGAAGTAATCATTAGACGATGTAGAACACGAATAATCTGATTGGGGGTAAGATGGTAGGAATTAAAGTATAGAATAATGTGGGATGTTAAGTTATGAATAGTGATATGTGTGTATGTAGATATATATATATATATATATATATATATATATAACTGTAATATTATATATGTTTTATTTGTTAAGCTCACGCTATCTGCGTGTGTTTGGCGATGATCGTGTACGCAGTACACGAGAGCAGATGTTGTTGATGCAGATGGCTCAGGTGAAGCTTAGTCGCGGAGAGGGGGATATACTAGGGGAATCCTTATATTTTCTTTTATTGCTTTTGGAATCTGTTGTAAACCCTGATGGGTGATTTTATAACATTGTTCTTTTGGTTTTCATAACGGATGGTTATGAACATTATTTGCTCATTTAATAAATTTTAAATTTTCCTGTATTTTGGGAAAATGAGGTATTATTAAATGCGCTGTTATTTAATTATTTCTTTTATTTTATTTATGAATCCGTAATATTTTGACGGGATGTTACAGATCATAATTTGTAAGATGTGAATGATGGTGGTCAATGTATAGGGGTATATATAATTAATTAGACATATATATATATATATATATATATATATATATATATATAAGAGGTTTTAGCAAACTAGATGCATATCACAGGATTAAAGTGGTAGAACTTGGCTAAAAGTGTGCAAAAGCAGTAAGATGCGTGTTACTGGTTTGTCATCTGGCGGTGGTGTTTGAACTGCTAGGTGATAGCCACGAAATAGTGCGGTGAAGGTGGTCCCGCCAGGCGATGTCTGTAGAACAATGGGCTCTGAGGCGCTTGGTGCTTGGCGATATGTGTCCCTTGCCAGGCGGTCTAGAAGCCTCTTGCGCCTGACGACTTGTGAGTAGTGCCATGCGATATTGGTGAGGCAAAAGTGGTTTGCTTGTTTGATTGTGCGTGGTTTACAAGGCTTTAGTGATATCTCGAAGGTCGGCTTGCTAGTGTTCTTTGAGTTGTGGCTTGGAACGTATCCCTTGAGTTGTGGCTCGGGATAGGGGTTAAGCACGTGGCATTCCTTGAGTTGTGGCTCGGAATGGCATCTCTTGAGTTGTGACTCGGGATGGTGGATGAACAAGAGGAACTCTTGAGTTGTGGCTCGGGTCGGCAAGTGTTGCCGGTGTGAGTGTACACATTGTGGTGTGTATGGTTGGTCCAATTAGATTGCCCTCTTCAATTTTAAGCTAACGAGTTTGGTAGTCTTGGGACGTTACGAATTTAAGAATGTGTGCATTGCTTAATTGCATAATGAAGTTGGATTGTAACTTTCGCTTAATGGGTTATTATCTATTGGATTGAGAGAAGGCAGAGGTGTTGATTTGGTGGCCTATGATAAGTGAAATTGTGTTTGAATCAAGGATGTCAATACGTTTTTAATCACTCTCGCATTTAATTTAATTTGTTGATTAGCATATTGAATCTGCCAACCCCGTATGTTATAGTGTTGTGTTCATCTAGAAATTGAAGCTTTGGACGAAAATATTGGTCATTGGAAGACGACTTGGTTCAACTTTCACATACTGCATTTCACTGTTTTAATTTGGTGGGGTACGACCTCTATTAGCAACAAATGGGCATATATCTTGAATTTCCATTATAATCAACCTTAGGAAAGCTTTCTACATTTCCATGTATTGGAACTCAACCATAGAAGGAATAAAATTTGGAAGGGAGTATAGGTGGCTGTCATGTGGAGTTTATGGAATCATAGAAACAATGTTGTGTTTAGCAACGTCATATCTAATGGAGAAGAAATATTTTGTATGGCTCAACTAAGAGTGTGAGCATGGATGAAACATAAAAGCACTAATGTAAGATTCTCTTTTTCGGATTGGTGCATATGTCATGTACACTACATCAGATCTATAACATAGCAAACCACTGAAATATTAGACTACAAAGGTAAGAACAATTGGGAGGTGGGTGATTAGATGGAAGGCAAGAGGGGGGTGAATTTTAACAAATATATTCTAGGTTTGTTTTGGATACAAGTGTGGATATAAAGGGCAAGAGGGACTGGAAGAATGGGAAATGGAACTACCAAATACTAGTAGAAGGCATGCTACTACAATGTCAAAGGGTGATTGCTAAACCACTCACAACTAGGATGAACATAGGTTGAAAACAAAATCATGAAAACAACAATCAATGAACGTGGGATATTGATGTGAAAGATGAAATTTGCAATGTGTTTTCAAGAGCACCATGAACAACCTTTATATGGAAACAAAGGCAAGTTGAATAATTTGATCTAAGTCTTGGAATCATAGGTAAAAGAAAGTAATGAATGGTAAACCAACCAAAGAAATTATAAGCGTGGAAAGATGTATTGAGTATCACAACAAAATTCTTGTATGCTTTAATGAATATTTTTTCCTTGCAAATGCACATATAAATCTATGTTTTTTTTTAGTGGTATAGATGTGATAAACCCACCTTTTTTTGTTTGGTTGGTCGGGATTTTTTATATTATATGTACAGGTTATTAACCATGACATATAAGGGTTGAATGATTGGGAATAATATATATATTTTTGTATACGGGCTGGGATATCCAAATGTTCTTATATATATATACTCGTCATGAATGTAACGGTAATAAGCAGAA